>NC_090727.1:56200038-56202538 GCF_036898095.1 Palaemon carinicauda | reverse complement strand
ACCAGGTTTCCTTGACTAAATAAGATTGCACTGTAAAATAAACCGTATTTTTAATCGGAAATTTTCCGTAAAAATATACGGTTCCAGCCGTATTTCAGTGAATGAATCAAATTAATTATCAGGTTTCCTCGACTGAATAAAATTACATTGTTAAATAGAACAGTAGTTTAAATCGGAAATAAAGATACTTTATACATGACAATATCTATTTTACAACTAAGAAATCACAATTAAAACACGCTGTTTAAAAACCGTAATTTTAATCGGAAATTCTCCGTAAAAATATACGGTTCTCAGCCGTATTCCAGTAATACAGGCGACCGCAATTTTTACCCTACTTTGTTATTATCTTTTACGGGTTGGTGACCGAAATATCACTATTTTACGTCAATATATCCGTTTTCAAAACGGTAAATGTCTGGCAACATTTATTCCAAGATTTTTACCGTTTTTTAATGCACATTTTTAACAGTGCAGATAAAGTTCACATTGTTTAAACTTATCGTAAAAATATGGTAAAAATCCTGAAATAAATATTAACAGGCATTTATCATTTTAAAAAACGGATATATTGACATTAAGGAATGATACTACGGTCACCAACCCATTGAAGATTATAACAACGTATGGTAAAAATTACGGTCGCCTGTATTTTACTGAAATATTGCTGAAAACACTATCTTTTTACGGAGAATTTCCGATTAAAATTATTTTTTTAACAGTGAAAAACATAAAGACATGGAATTAACTAAGAATTAGTATGTGAATGAGTATATTTTTTTGCATCTATAAATTATATATACATAACTTAAGACTTTACGTACAATCTTTACTTTTGTTTATACTAATATATACTATATTTTTTGTATTATCTCCCTCCGTCTCTCTATCTATATCACTAACATATTATTTCACCCTTCTTATTCTCGCTTCCTTCATCATTAGAAAAGTTATTTAAAAATTATATACTTTTAACCAATAGTTTATATTTGGAGAAGAGAAATAGGAATCCACCAGTATATCAACCTTTAATTAGCAAGGAAGACCAGTCTTGAAGGTTTAAGCATGCAAAAGCAGGAGAGAGAGAGAGAGAGAGAGAGAGAGAGAGAGAGAGAGAGAGGGGGGGGGGTGGGGGGTGGGGGTGGGGGGGTGGGGGTGGGGGGGGGGACTGATATTTAGTTATACTCTGTTTAAGTGAAGAGTTGTATATTTTATATAACGACTTATCTCATCTATATAATAAATAGTATGTTTCTGGTATTTTATGTAATATATATATATATATATATATATATATATATATATGTATATATATATATATATATATATATATATATATATATATTATATATATATACACACACACACACACACACACATATATATATATATATATATATATATATAGATATATATATATATATATATATATATATATATATATATATATATGTGTGTGTGTGTGTGTGTAAATATATATATATATATATATATATATATAATATATATATATATATTTATAATGTATATATATATATATACATATATTTACACACACACACACACATATATATATATATATATATATATATATATATACATATATATACTCTTTTCAATCGCGTTCAGCACTCACCGTTACTCGGAGGGGAGAGAGTAATAGTCATACCCTGGTGAGAGGTGGGTGTGTGTACGTGTGTGTCCATATATATTCAAATATTTAGCGTTGCTCTTTGACGGGTTGCGTAAACTAGTTATTCCATAACCTCCAATAAACCAGGAAAAATGGATTCTTCTCATTATTTCCAAATATTATAAACATATCTTTGATGGGTTGATTCAACATGCCGAGCAAACATATGATATTATTATTATCATTATTATTACTATCCAAGCTACAACTCTAGTTGGAAAAGCAAGATGCTATAAGCCCAGGGGCTCCAACAGGGAAAAATAGCCCAGTGAGGAAAGGAAATAAGGAAATAAATAAATGAAGAGAACAAATTAACAATAAATCATTCTAAAAAAAGTAACAACATCAAAACAGACATGTCATATATAAACTATTAACAACATCAAAAACAAATATGTCATAAATAAACTATAAAAAGACTCATGTCTGCCTGGTCAATAAAAAAGCATTTGCTCCAAATTTGAACTTTTGATAACCAATTATTATCACAGTCATTCTCAGCTTGTGCGAATATGTACACATTCTCTTCCGAGACGCTTGACGGAGATTCGAGCATCATCACATAAAGAGTTTCCACGCCTCTTTGGCCTGGCTTCAATCAATGGGAGTGCGGGACCAGGCGAAATCAGAGTGAAATCGGGGTGCACTTTATGATTCAGCTTCAATCTCCTGGGGAATATGTTGCTAGATCGAGGTCACAGATGTAGTCCTTCAAGTTCTAATGACTTTGCTTGTGCAAGTTTAAGTACGCACCCTTGAAAATGTGCATTAAAAACGGTGAAAATCCTGGAATAAATGTTGCCAGGC
>NC_090727.1:56182538-56185038 GCF_036898095.1 Palaemon carinicauda | reverse complement strand
ATAACATACGTATCATCTATACCTCGTCTTTGAGGGGCTTTCAATGCTACTAAAGTTTTGACAGAATCAATAGCTTTCTCATAATCTCTAGATGCCGAAGGCATTCTCATAGTTTTTAAATGACGTACATAGAGGTTTAACATACTGTTTTTTTTTTTTTTTTTTTTTTAGGAATAAAAAGTCTTCTTTATAACAAAAGAACACCTTATCAACATATCAAACCAGCGTTCTGATGGCCACCCAGCTAACAAAAACAATGATCTGTCCTCAAATGCTAGACTCATCCCAATGAAAAACATCACTTGAAAAAATTAATCATGTAGCAGGAACAATAAGATATCATCACTGTTTCAACATTAATCAAACAATGTATTATTCCTCACTGTATATATTTTTTCTACTTCATATTCTAGGAATCATTTGATTAGTTTCATTGTTTTATTGCCTCCATATCTATTTGGACTTCTATAGATGTTTATTAATTTTAATTGAAAGGTATTTTCCCACCCCCGTTTTTCTTTCCTCGCAATGAAAGAGACCTTTCATGAGAGTTTTTATTTAGGAAAATATGTCCATTGTATTTTATCGTACCTGATTTTAGCATTATATTTGATTTATATTATTCTTTACATTTCAATTTAATTGTTTTATTATATCGTTACGCAACGATTATTATTATTATTATTATTATTAGTAGTAGTAGTAGTAGTAGTAGTAGTAGTAGTAGTAATAGTAATAATAATATTATCATTATTATTATTAGTAGTAGTAGCAGTAGTAACAGAAGTATTACTAGCTAAGCTACAACCATAGTTGGAAAAGCAAGATGCCATAAGCCCAAAGGGCTCCAACGGGGAAAAATAGCCCAGCAAGGAGAGGGAATAGGAAAATAAATAAACGATATGAAAAGTAATGAATAATTAAAATCAAATATTTCAAAAACAATAACAACATTAAAACAGATATTTCATATATAAACTATAAAAAGACGATTCTATATATTTTATACATTTTATATATTTAAAAAAGCATTTTTATTAAAGAATTTGTTAGAATATTTCCTTATCACAGTTTACTATTGATTCGCATTGTTGATTTTCTTCACAATATCTTCATTTACGTATTATTATGGCCTATTTGAAACTTCCCTGCATGGCGATATACCAGACTGGGGTTCGAGCTATGCTTAAGCTCAATAATATCTTTTAGTGTCTGTAACATCACTATTCTTCTGAGCTAAGAATGCGAGGTTGGCGGAGCCTATAGGTCTACCTGGTGAGTCATCAGTACCCATTGTCTGGCTCTCCCTGGTCGTAGCTTGGATGGGGAAGGGGCTTGGATGTAAATGATATGTATATATGATCAGTCTCTTACGTATTGTCCTGCTAGGGTATTGCCACTATCCCTAGCCTCTGCTATTCATGAGCGACTTCTAAGCCATTATACCTTAAAGAGTTATAAGATTAGAAGGACACTACAAAATCCCCCCATTGTTCTCTAGTCTTGGGTAGTGTCATAACCTGTGTACCAAGGCCTTCCACTGTCTTGGGGTAGAGTTCTCTTGCTTGAGGGTACACTCAGGCACACTATTCTATCTTATTTTTCTTATTACTGTTTTTTTTTTAAGATTTTAAGTTTATAGAAGCATACACACACACACACACACACACACACACACACATATATATATATATATATATATATATATATATATATGTATGTATATATATACATATATGAAAGATTTATTCTAATGTTGTTACTGTTCTTAAAATATTTTATTTTTATTTGTTCATTACGTCTCCTGTGGTTTATTTACTTCCTTATTTCTTTTCCTCACTGGTCTGTATTTCCATGTTGGAGCCCTTGGGCTTATAAGATCTTTATTTTCCAACTAGGGTTGTAGCATAGCTTGTAATAATAATAATAATAATAATAATAATAATAATAATAATAATAAGAAGAAGAAGAACAACAACAACAACAACAATAACAACAACAATAATAATAATAGTAATAATAATAATGATAATAATAACAACAGCAACAACAACAATATATTGATGTGCGTATGTGAATATGTAGAAAGAGGAAAAAAAATAAAGGAGATGATCCCTTTGAAAATATGATAAAAAGCAAAAAAATTATAGCAAGCCCTTTGATCGCAAAAGCTGCCATCAAATATTGACCAATATGTTATCCCAATATTAGCTGATGAAAAATTATGAAATTGTTTTCCACTCATCAGAAGCTTACTGAACCTTATTGAAAAAGACCCGTATATGAACTCACGGTGGTGTAAAGGGGTTAACACTATGAATTTATTATTAAACTATTAACCTAGGTTAATTAAAAGGCAAGTGAATTCATCCGAATAAAATGTATATAGATATTTTGAGCGTTAATATATCATTGAATTCATAGGCTGATGATTTTTTTTGTGTGTTCGCAAATGGTAGCATTATATATTATTATCATTATTAATTGCTAACCTTCAACC
>NC_090727.1:56112012-56137012 GCF_036898095.1 Palaemon carinicauda | reverse complement strand
AAAGGACAGAGATAATGTTCCTACCAGAGCGCTTGTGGGTACTTTTCCCCAAATGCTCAGGGGAGTGGTGCAGCCTGGTTTATTATGTTCAGAATACTCGAGGGAGTCGCTCATTGAGGCTCAGAAACAAGACTCAGAACTTGCAAGGATAAGGGATGAAGCTGGATCCCTGAGCGAACTCGAGGCTGAACCCTCTGGTTACTATTTAAAGGATGATGTCCTAATGCACAAATGGCGGCCTAAGAAAGTGCCTGCGATGCTGAATGGACCATTCTATATCAGGTGGTAGTGCCACCACAGTATCGAGAGGAGATTTTAAGGTTGGCTCATGAACAACCAATGGGAGGACATTTAGGAGTACGCAAAACGCGTGAGAAAATTTCCCGGGAATTTTATTGGCCAAATTTGAACAGAGGAGTTGCAGAATATTGCCGTAGTTGTCACTCGTGCCAAGTGATAGGTAAAAAGGATCCAAATCATCGAAAGGCACCATTGCAACCCATCCCAGTGGTGGAAGAACCCTTCTCCAAGATCATCATGGATATTGTCGGACCTCTGCCAAAGACAAAGAAGGGAAACACCCATTTGTTGACGCTAATGTGTGCGTCGACGCGCTTCCCTGAAGCGTACCCGTTGCGGACAGTGACGAGTCCCAATGTGTCGCGGGCTCTGGTACAGTTCGTGACCACATTCGGGTTACCAAAGGTTATTCAAACTGACAGAGGTAGTGTCTTCATGTCGAAAATCTTTGAAGGCACCCTTAAGGAGTTAGGAGTGCAGCACATAATGTCCTCTACTTATCACCCACAGTCTCAAGGTGCTTTGGAAAGGTTTCATGGCACGCTCAAAAATGCATTACGTGCATACTGTGAAGACCAGAAAACACGAGATTGGGACACAGGCGTGCCGTTCTTGTTGTTTGCTATCCGAGATTCATGGCAAGAATCTCTGGGGTTTTCCCCCTTCCAGCTGGTCTTTGGACATCAAGTGCGTGGACCTCTCAAACTTTTGAGGGAGATATGGACCCATGAGGAACAAAGTACTAATGTGCTAGACTATGTGGTGAAGTTCCGACAACGCTTGCACGAGGTCTGCCAATTGGCTCATGAAGAAATGAAGAAGTCTCAAGAAAAAATGAAAGCCTGGTATGACCAAGCAAACAGGACAGAAGCACGACAATTCCAAGTGGGAGATGATGTGCTCATCTTTCTACCTGTGCCTGGTAGTCCCTTAGCGGCCAAGTACCAGGGGCCATATAAGGTCGTGAAGAAGCTCAGTGAATTGGATTATGTGGTAGGGACACCGGACCGAAGAAAGGAACACCAGGTGTGTCACGTCAACATGATGAAACCATATGTTGTTCGGAATACCAGTGGTAATGCCACTGCCCAAAACCCATCACCAGTCACTGTGCCTGTTCATGTATCAGTAATAAGGAGACAGGTACAGCAAACAGAAGAGGTGGAAGAACAGAACCCTCAAGGTGAAGAAGAGGAGGAAGAACAGGATACTTCTGGTGAAGAAGAGGAAAAAACCAGTTTCAAGGGCATGCCACTCGAAGCCCGACTTAAGAATTCGGAGGTTCTCAGAGACTTCAAGACCAAGGTCTCTCACCTAGCTCCCCAGCAGCAAGAGGATGTCCAAGCTTTAGTGGAAGAGTACGCAGTGCTGTTTCCTGATGTTCCCAGCCGGACAAATGTAATGGAGCATGATGTGGACGTGGGAGATGCACGCCCAGTCCGTCAACACGCGTACAGAGTATCACCAAAGAAGAGAGAACTGCTTGGGAAAGAAATTGATTACATGCTCGAGCATGGGATTATTAGGAAGAGTTCCTCACAGTGGAGTTCACCGTGTGTGTTAGTGGAAAAGCCTGATGGTGGAGTCAGATTCTGTACTGACTATAGGAAGGTGAACAACGTCACAAAGCCAGATTCTTTTCCCTTGCCACGTATTGATGACTGCGTGGATACCATCGGGAATGCTAGATATATCACCAAGTGTGATTTGTTGAAGGGATATTGGTGTGTTCCGCTCACTGAGAGAGCCAAAAGGGTTTCAGCTTTTGTAACACCTCAAGGATTATTTGAATATAATGTGATGCCCTTTGGGATGAGAAATGCTCCTGCGACATTCCAGCGGATGATCAACAGTGTGGTACAGGACATAGAAGGTGTTGTCGCATATATGGATGACATTGTTATCTACAGTGACTCTTGGAAAGAACACCTGAAGAGACTAAAAGCCCTTTTCCAGAGTTTAGCAGAGGCCAACTTGACAATCAACCTCTCCAAGTGTGACTTTGGACAGGCGACAGTCACCTACTTGGGTCATATAGTAGGTCGAGGATCTGTTCGCCCAGTACAGGCAAAGGTTGAGAGCATTCAACAATTTCCAGTCCCGCAAAGCCGCCGAGCATTGCGTCGGTTCTTGGGAATGACCAGCTATTACAGAAAGTTCTGTGAGAATTACTCTACCATTGCTTTGCCTCTCACTAATCTTCTCAAGAAGAATAACAAGTATGTTTGGTCTAACCATTGTCAAGACGCATTTGACTCCCTGAAGAGGTTGCTAAGTCTATCACCGGTGCTGAAAGCACCAGATTTTGACAGAGAATTTGAAGTAGCAGTAGATGCCAGTGATCATGGGGCTGGTGCAGTCTTATTGCAGGAAGATGATCAAAACATGAAACACCCTGTGGCATACTTCTCTAAGAAATTTAACCGGCATGAAAAGAACTATGCCACTGTAGAAAAGGAGCTATTGGCTTTAGTACTTGCCGTAGAACATTTCTCTATTTACCTTCAATCTAATTCATTGCCCACTAACATCTTTACAGATCACAATCCCTTAACATTCTTGCATGCAATGAAAAACAAGAACCGCAGACTACTCAAATGGAGTCTACGGCTACAAGAAGTAAATTTGAACATTTTGCATATTCCAGGGACTCAGAACATTCTAGCAGACTGCCTTTCAAGGATGAATTAGAGTTAGGGCGTATGAAAGTAGTTTGGGAATAGTTATAACTGCCATTTGATTTTTTTTTTTTTTCCAGTTTTCTTTTTTTTTGTTAGTTGTAATTTCACCTTTTTCGTGAGAGCCAAGCTGTGAGTTCAGTTACAGATTAGATGGGAGACGATTTCCTTTTCATTGAGCAGGAAATCTTTTTTTTTTAAGGGGGGAAGTGTGAAGTCCTGTGCGAGGGAGTTCTACCCTCCAAAAGACAACTTAACAGTCATAATTCTTTTAGTTTGTTTTTCTTTGTAAAAAGCTTTGCTCTCAGGGGTTTCCTCGTCTATGTAACTTAAGAAGAGGCCTGGTCTATGTTACACGGGCCATACAGGCTATTAACTTGTCAAAGGCGCTTATTTCTCACCTCTTCCCAGGTCAGCCACAAGATATACGCCAGATGTGAGAATAAAGGTTCTCATAGACCGGGGCATCGAAGTCCACAAAGAAGAAGACCCCTGGTCATGATTGGCCAACACGCGGAAAAGGAAGGAGGGGTCACAAGATGTCATTGGCCCTCCAAACATGAAGACCGCCCCTGGAAGTCAAGATTACCCAATCAAGAGAAAAAGGGGATGGCCCACAAAAAATTTCACTGCTGAGCCTAAGGCTGTGAGGGGAGAAGAAGTCAGTTCCAGTCCGGAGGCCATACCAGAAACAAGAAGTCCCAGGAGCCAGCCAGTGCCTGCGTCCCCCAGGAAAGGCTCTCTCCCCCTGAAACCTCCAAGAGGCTCGAACTCCGCCTGAGTCAAAGAAAACACTCAGGACGAAGAAAGGAACCATCTGCGTTGACGTCCCAAAGAACAACTGCTGTGCCGAAGTTTTTAAGAAGCTAAGTACTGACCCCTGTGCGAGGGAGAGAATTAAAAAAAAAAGTGCCAAAGTGTAGAGTTGCATGGATGGGAATTCCAAGGGAGTGAAGCTGGGGGGGATAATTGTGGGGAATAGTTTCTCGTAATAATGTGACAACCTATTCGCATCCAACATCATTTTGTTTTTCTTGTTTTATGTTACAAGTTTTCTTATGTTCAAGTAACAACAGTTTCTTTTTTTTGTATAAAAATTGAAGTGCGAAGTGAGGGTTTTTCTTTTGTTGTCGGGGGCACATAGACAGATTGCCAACATTATTTTCTTTTGTTTTACGTGATCACCCGTGCACTTTTCTTTACCATAATTATTCATTTGACATTTATGTTCTGCAGTTTGTTTTACTGAGTGATTTCGGAAAATAGAAATTAAGTGATACCTTCTTTCTTTTATTGTTATTTGTGCATCTGAATGTATTTGGATTGCTAGAGAGAATTAAGCTTAGTTTTGTCTTTTCGTTTTTTTACTGTAATCATTTCTTGATTTATTAACCATAAACTCGAAAACACATTTTGCTTTATTTGTCAATTGTAAGTTATCTCCTTAAGAGTTTTACGATCATTTTCTTTTTTTTTTTTTGTATTTCGATTATTACAACAGAGTTTCTTTTGTCCGTGAGTTAGACTAAGGTTGAAACCAAATTGTTCCTACACGAATTAAAACTATTCCAACGAGGTGCAGCTCCAAAATAAATAAATGACCTCGGGTATTTTTGAACCGTTAATAATATTAACAGGTTCAGTCATATAAAAGAATTTTGAGTGTCAATTAGTCGCTCTGGATTGACACGAAGTCACTGTGTCAAGTGAAGAGTCCGATTGATACTTTCTTTAAAGATCGTAATCTGCACAATTACGTCACATCTTTAAAGTGGGGGCCTGTGTCCGGGATATATTTTTTTTTTTACTTAACTTTTGTTCATTTTCTTTTATGTTGGAATATAGTTTGTTTTAACTTTTGCTAATTGCTCCGGAAACAGTTTTGTTTCGGAGTTTCTTCGGTTGGTCGGAAATTTGATTTCGAAATCAGTGTGGTGATTTGTGATCTCGGTTGTTATGCAACCTGATTTGTTGTGTTCTGTTGATTTCATAGTGTAGAATTGGCTGACCAGAAGTCTTGATTTTTTTTCTCTTCTTTCTCTCTTTCTTTTATCAAGCAGCAGTAAGTACATTCAAGGTTCAAGGTTCAAGGTTCAAGGTTCAAGGTTCTATCGTTTCAGTCATGGGAGACGAAAATTCAGATAGAGTTTCTAGGTTCCTAGAGGAACCGAATGACTTTTTGTTAAGGCAACTCTTCCCAGCAGAGCTAATTGAAGTGAGCTCACGTGCAGATTATATCCAAAATGCAGGTAGAAAACAACAGATTCTAGAGGCCTTAGAGAGAGAATTTAATAGGCGTCAGGAAGAGCGTGAGTTGGAGATAGCAATTGAAGATAGGGACGAAGATCACTCCATAACTCGAGAACACTCTGTTATGGGAGGAGCAGCAGCAGTGCCAATGTTACCATCAGCCATGTCATCAAGCCAGACTGCCTACCGAACTTCAAGTCCAGCTGAAGTTGAATCTCATGAAGTAGTTCAGAGGTCAGAAGAGTCGTTGAGTACGAGAATGAAATTTAAAGCAGCTGAGCTCGAAATTGACTCACTGCGAGCTCAGTTGAGGAGACAAGGTCAGGATTCAAGACCCCCAAGGGCACAACCCATGGGAGGATTTTCAGAAAAAGATATGGCGGGACTCCTTCCATCCTATGATGAAAAGAATCCTGAAGGCTTCTTCCTGTCGTTTGAGAGAATACTGAAAAGTCACCAGATCCCAGAGGACGCCTGGGCTCGCCTGTTGCCCATAAAGTTAACCGGGAAAGCAGTGGATGCGTACAATGCGGTATCCGACCCTGTTGCGCACGATTATCGCCGGGTAAAGGCATGGATCTTGAAAGCTTTCGAACTTGTGCCTGAGGCTTATCGCCAAAAGTTCAGGAACTTGAGGAAAGGATCAGAAAACTATGCAGAATATTGGAGACAAATGAAGATTAGCCGTGACAGGTGGGTGGAGGCCTCTCTTGGAAATAACAAGACTTTCGACAGGATAATGGAGCTCATGGGATTAGAACAGTTTCTGCTAATGTTGCCACCAGCCACTCGGCAATATATCGAAGATCGACATATCACTGACCCTGATGAGGCTTCTATACTGGCAGATGAGTATACACTGAGGGAAAAGATCAGGGGCTCTTCTGGCTCAAGATGGTGCCCTCCTTCATTTCAGCCAAACCAGCCTTCCAGGCCATTTCGGGGTAATTGGAGCCCCAGGGGGCCGGCACCATCGTATCCTCCATCAGAGAAAGGAGTAGGCGGAAACCCTACACATGGCAGTGCTAAAAACACTGGAAGTAAGAACAATGGAGCCTACCCTTCGGCTCCCCAAGTAAGACAGTGTTCCTATTGTCACAAACTCGGACATGACGTTAGCTGCTGCTGGCTCAAAGGAAATTATGGACCAGGGGGAAAGAAGTTCTCTAATCAAAATCACAAGAGGGACGACCAAGCACTTAATGTTAATGAGGTTATGAGAGGACAGACATCATGCCAAGGGATGATGAAGAAGAGAGACATGGCCATAAGGCAAGGACAGGAAGCCTTCATTCATGCAGGATCTGTGTTTCTGCAGGACCAAGGTACCAAGCCTGTACAGATAAGGATTATGCGTGATACTGGAGCTGAGCAGACGGTCTTGCACAGAGCAGTCTTACCCTTCGATGAATCGTCCACCTTGGGAGAAACTGTCATGGTTCGCTACATTAAGGGAAGAGAGGAATTGCCCTTATATGCAGTGACTTTAAGCTCTTCTTTTATTTCCGGTACATTTCCAGTTGCTTTGGTGGATGAGGAACCCATGCAAGGGGTACAGTTATTGTTAGGAAATGACATAGCTGGACAACGATGTTGCACAGCATCATGTCAAATTCATGCTGACAAGAATGAAGGGGAGGTGAAGATTGAACAAAATGAATATCCAGCATGTGCTATTACCCGTGCTAGTACCACTCAACAGAAAAAGGACAGAGATAATGTTCCTACCAGAGCGCTTGTGGGTACTTTTCCCCAAATGCTCAGGGGAGTGGTGCAGCCTGGTTTATTATGTTCAGAATACTCGAGGGAGTCGCTCATTGAGGCTCAGAAACAAGACTCAGAACTTGCAAGGATAAGGGATGAAGCTGGATCCCTGAGCGAACTCGAGGCTGAACCCTCTGGTTACTATTTAAAGGATGATGTCCTAATGCACAAATGGCGGCCTAAGAAAGTGCCTGCGATGCTGAATGGACCATTCTATATCAGGTGGTAGTGCCACCACAGTATCGAGAGGAGATTTTAAGGTTGGCTCATGAACAACCAATGGGAGGACATTTAGGAGTACGCAAAACGCGTGAGAAAATTTCCCGGGAATTTTATTGGCCAAATTTGAACAGAGGAGTTGCAGAATATTGCCGTAGTTGTCACTCGTGCCAAGTGATAGGTAAAAAGGATCCAAATCATCGAAAGGCACCATTGCAACCCATCCCAGTGGTGGAAGAACCCTTCTCCAAGATCATCATGGATATTGTCGGACCTCTGCCAAAGACAAAGAAGGGAAACACCCATTTGTTGACGCTAATGTGTGCGTCGACGCGCTTCCCTGAAGCGTACCCGTTGCGGACAGTGACGAGTCCCAATGTGTCGCGGGCTCTGGTACAGTTCGTGACCACATTCGGGTTACCAAAGGTTATTCAAACTGACAGAGGTAGTGTCTTCATGTCGAAAATCTTTGAAGGCACCCTTAAGGAGTTAGGAGTGCAGCACATAATGTCCTCTACTTATCACCCACAGTCTCAAGGTGCTTTGGAAAGGTTTCATGGCACGCTCAAAAATGCATTACGTGCATACTGTGAAGACCAGAAAACACGAGATTGGGACACAGGCGTGCCGTTCTTGTTGTTTGCTATCCGAGATTCATGGCAAGAATCTCTGGGGTTTTCCCCCTTCCAGCTGGTCTTTGGACATCAAGTGCGTGGACCTCTCAAACTTTTGAGGGAGATATGGACCCATGAGGAACAAAGTACTAATGTGCTAGACTATGTGGTGAAGTTCCGACAACGCTTGCACGAGGTCTGCCAATTGGCTCATGAAGAAATGAAGAAGTCTCAAGAAAAAATGAAAGCCTGGTATGACCAAGCAAACAGGACAGAAGCACGACAATTCCAAGTGGGAGATGATGTGCTCATCTTTCTACCTGTGCCTGGTAGTCCCTTAGCGGCCAAGTACCAGGGGCCATATAAGGTCGTGAAGAAGCTCAGTGAATTGGATTATGTGGTAGGGACACCGGACCGAAGAAAGGAACACCAGGTGTGTCACGTCAACATGATGAAACCATATGTTGTTCGGAATACCAGTGGTAATGCCACTGCCCAAAACCCATCACCAGTCACTGTGCCTGTTCATGTATCAGTAATAAGGAGACAGGTACAGCAAACAGAAGAGGTGGAAGAACAGAACCCTCAAGGTGAAGAAGAGGAGGAAGAACAGGATACTTCTGGTGAAGAAGAGGAAAAAACCAGTTTCAAGGGCATGCCACTCGAAGCCCGACTTAAGAATTCGGAGGTTCTCAGAGACTTCAAGACCAAGGTCTCTCACCTAGCTCCCCAGCAGCAAGAGGATGTCCAAGCTTTAGTGGAAGAGTACGCAGTGCTGTTTCCTGATGTTCCCAGCCGGACAAATGTAATGGAGCATGATGTGGACGTGGGAGATGCACGCCCAGTCCGTCAACACGCGTACAGAGTATCACCAAAGAAGAGAGAACTGCTTGGGAAAGAAATTGATTACATGCTCGAGCATGGGATTATTAGGAAGAGTTCCTCACAGTGGAGTTCACCGTGTGTGTTAGTGGAAAAGCCTGATGGTGGAGTCAGATTCTGTACTGACTATAGGAAGGTGAACAACGTCACAAAGCCAGATTCTTTTCCCTTGCCACGTATTGATGACTGCGTGGATACCATCGGGAATGCTAGATATATCACCAAGTGTGATTTGTTGAAGGGATATTGGTGTGTTCCGCTCACTGAGAGAGCCAAAAGGGTTTCAGCTTTTGTAACACCTCAAGGATTATTTGAATATAATGTGATGCCCTTTGGGATGAGAAATGCTCCTGCGACATTCCAGCGGATGATCAACAGTGTGGTACAGGACATAGAAGGTGTTGTCGCATATATGGATGACATTGTTATCTACAGTGACTCTTGGAAAGAACACCTGAAGAGACTAAAAGCCCTTTTCCAGAGTTTAGCAGAGGCCAACTTGACAATCAACCTCTCCAAGTGTGACTTTGGACAGGCGACAGTCACCTACTTGGGTCATATAGTAGGTCGAGGATCTGTTCGCCCAGTACAGGCAAAGGTTGAGAGCATTCAACAATTTCCAGTCCCGCAAAGCCGCCGAGCATTGCGTCGGTTCTTGGGAATGACCAGCTATTACAGAAAGTTCTGTGAGAATTACTCTACCATTGCTTTGCCTCTCACTAATCTTCTCAAGAAGAATAACAAGTATGTTTGGTCTAACCATTGTCAAGACGCATTTGACTCCCTGAAGAGGTTGCTAAGTCTATCACCGGTGCTGAAAGCACCAGATTTTGACAGAGAATTTGAAGTAGCAGTAGATGCCAGTGATCATGGGGCTGGTGCAGTCTTATTGCAGGAAGATGATCAAAACATGAAACACCCTGTGGCATACTTCTCTAAGAAATTTAACCGGCATGAAAAGAACTATGCCACTGTAGAAAAGGAGCTATTGGCTTTAGTACTTGCCGTAGAACATTTCTCTATTTACCTTCAATCTAATTCATTGCCCACTAACATCTTTACAGATCACAATCCCTTAACATTCTTGCATGCAATGAAAAACAAGAACCGCAGACTACTCAAATGGAGTCTACGGCTACAAGAAGTAAATTTGAACATTTTGCATATTCCAGGGACTCAGAACATTCTAGCAGACTGCCTTTCAAGGATGAATTAGAGTTAGGGCGTATGAAAGTAGTTTGGGAATAGTTATAACTGCCATTTGATTTTTTTTTTTTTTCCAGTTTTCTTTTTTTTTGTTAGTTGTAATTTCACCTTTTTCGTGAGAGCCAAGCTGTGAGTTCAGTTACAGATTAGATGGGAGACGATTTCCTTTTCATTGAGCAGGAAATTTTTTTTTTTTAAGGGGGGAAGTGTGAAGTCCTGTGCGAGGGAGTTCTACCCTCCAAAAGACAACTTAACAGTCATAATTCTTTTAGTTTGTTTTTCTTTGTAAAAAGCTTTGCTCTCAGGGGTTTCCTCGTCTATGTAACTTAAGAAGAGGCCTGGTCTATGTTACACGGGCCATACAGGCTATTAACTTGTCAAAGGCGCTTATTTCTCACCTCTTCCCAGGTCAGCCACAAGATATACGCCAGATGTGAGAATAAAGGTTCTCATAGACCGGGGCATCGAAGTCCACAAAGAAGAAGACCCCTGGTCATGATTGGCCAACACGCGGAAAAGGAAGGAGGGGTCACAAGATGTCATTGGCCCTCCAAACATGAAGACCGCCCCTGGAAGTCAAGATTACCCAATCAAGAGAAAAAGGGGATGGCCCACAAAAAATTTCACTGCTGAGCCTAAGGCTGTGAGGGGAGAAGAAGTCAGTTCCAGTCCGGAGGCCATACCAGAAACAAGAAGTCCCAGGAGCCAGCCAGTGCCTGCGTCCCCCAGGAAAGGCTCTCTCCCCCTGAAACCTCCAAGAGGCTCGAACTCCGCCTGAGTCAAAGAAAACACTCAGGACGAAGAAAGGAACCATCTGCGTTGACGTCCCAAAGAACAACTGCTGTGCCGAAGTTTTTAAGAAGCTAAGTACTGACCCCTGTGCGAGGGAGAGAATTAAAAAAAAAAGTGCCAAAGTGTAGAGTTGCATGGATGGGAATTCCAAGGGAGTGAAGCTGGGGGGGATAATTGTGGGGAATAGTTTCTCGTAATAATGTGACAACCTATTCGCATCCAACATCATTTTGTTTTTCTTGTTTTATGTTACAAGTTTTCTTATGTTCAAGTAACAACAGTTTCTTTTTTTTGTATAAAAATTGAAGTGCGAAGTGAGGGTTTTTCTTTTGTTGTCGGGGGCACATAGACAGATTGCCAACATTATTTTCTTTTGTTTTACGTGATCACCCGTGCACTTTTCTTTACCATAATTATTCATTTGACATTTATGTTCTGCAGTTTGTTTTACTGAGTGATTTCGGAAAATAGAAATTAAGTGATACCTTCTTTCTTTTATTGTTATTTGTGCATCTGAATGTATTTGGATTGCTAGAGAGAATTAAGCTTAGTTTTGTCTTTTCGTTTTTTTACTGTAATCATTTCTTGATTTATTAACCATAAACTCGAAAACACATTTTGCTTTATTTGTCAATTGTAAGTTATCTCCTTAAGAGTTTTACGATCATTTTCTTTTTTTTTTTTTGTATTTCGATTATTACAACAGAGTTTCTTTTGTCCGTGAGTTAGACTAAGGTTGAAACCAAATTGTTCCTACACGAATTAAAACTATTCCAACGAGGTGCAGCTCCAAAATAAATAAATGACCTCGGGTATTTTTGAACCGTTAATAATATTAACAGGTTCAGTCATATAAAAGAATTTTGAGTGTCAATTAGTCGCTCTGGATTGACACGAAGTCACTGTGTCAAGTGAAGAGTCCGATTGATACTTTCTTTAAAGATCGTAATCTGCACAATTACGTCACATCTTTAAAGTGGGGGCCTGTGTCCGGGATATATTTTTTTTTTTACTTAACTTTTGTTCATTTTCTTTTATGTTGGAATATAGTTTGTTTTAACTTTTGCTAATTGGTCCGGAAACAGTTTTGTTTCGGAGTTTCTTCGGTTGGTCGGAAATTTGATTTCGAAATCAGTGTGGTGATTTGTGATCTCGGTTGTTATGCAACCTGATTTGTTGTGTTCTGTTGATTTCATAGTGTAGAATTGGCTGACCAGAAGTCTTGATTTTTTTTCTCTTCTTTCTCTCTTTCTTTTATCAAGCAGCAGTAAGTACATTCAAGGTTCAAGGTTCAAGGTTCAAGGTTCAAGGTTCTATCGTTTCAGTCATGGGAGACGAAAATTCAGATAGAGTTTCTAGGTTCCTAGAGGAACCGAATGACTTTTTGTTAAGGCAACTCTTCCCAGCAGAGCTAATTGAAGTGAGCTCACGTGCAGATTATATCCAAAATGCAGGTAGAAAACAACAGATTCTAGAGGCCTTAGAGAGAGAATTTAATAGGCGTCAGGAAGAGCGTGAGTTGGAGATAGCAATTGAAGATAGGGACGAAGATCACTCCATAACTCGAGAACACTCTGTTATGGGAGGAGCAGCAGCAGTGCCAATGTTACCATCAGCCATGTCATCAAGCCAGACTGCCTACCGAACTTCAAGTCCAGCTGAAGTTGAATCTCATGAAGTAGTTCAGAGGTCAGAAGAGTCGTTGAGTACGAGAATGAAATTTAAAGCAGCTGAGCTCGAAATTGACTCACTGCGAGCTCAGTTGAGGAGACAAGGTCAGGATTCAAGACCCCCAAGGGCACAACCCATGGGAGGATTTTCAGAAAAAGATATGGCGGGACTCCTTCCATCCTATGATGAAAAGAATCCTGAAGGCTTCTTCCTGTCGTTTGAGAGAATACTGAAAAGTCACCAGATCCCAGAGGACGCCTGGGCTCGCCTGTTGCCCATAAAGTTAACCGGGAAAGCAGTGGATGCGTACAATGCGGTATCCGACCCTGTTGCGCACGATTATCGCCGGGTAAAGGCATGGATCTTGAAAGCTTTCGAACTTGTGCCTGAGGCTTATCGCCAAAAGTTCAGGAACTTGAGGAAAGGATCAGAAAACTATGCAGAATATTGGAGACAAATGAAGATTAGCCGTGACAGGTGGGTGGAGGCCTCTCTTGGAAATAACAAGACTTTCGACAGGATAATGGAGCTCATGGGATTAGAACAGTTTCTGCTAATGTTGCCACCAGCCACTCGGCAATATATCGAAGATCGACATATCACTGACCCTGATGAGGCTTCTATACTGGCAGATGAGTATACACTGAGGGAAAAGATCAGGGGCTCTTCTGGCTCAAGATGGTGCCCTCCTTCATTTCAGCCAAACCAGCCTTCCAGGCCATTTCGGGGTAATTGGAGCCCCAGGGGGCCGGCACCATCGTATCCTCCATCAGAGAAAGGAGTAGGCGGAAACCCTACACATGGCAGTGCTAAAAACACTGGAAGTAAGAACAATGGAGCCTACCCTTCGGCTCCCCAAGTAAGACAGTGTTCCTATTGTCACAAACTCGGACATGACGTTAGCTGCTGCTGGCTCAAAGGAAATTATGGACCAGGGGGAAAGAAGTTCTCTAATCAAAATCACAAGAGGGACGACCAAGCACTTAATGTTAATGAGGTTATGAGAGGACAGACATCATGCCAAGGGATGATGAAGAAGAGAGACATGGCCATAAGGCAAGGACAGGAAGCCTTCATTCATGCAGGATCTGTGTTTCTGCAGGACCAAGGTACCAAGCCTGTACAGATAAGGATTATGCGTGATACTGGAGCTGAGCAGACGGTCTTGCACAGAGCAGTCTTACCCTTCGATGAATCGTCCACCTTGGGAGAAACTGTCATGGTTCGCTACATTAAGGGAAGAGAGGAATTGCCCTTATATGCAGTGACTTTAAGCTCTTCTTTTATTTCCGGTACATTTCCAGTTGCTTTGGTGGATGAGGAACCCATGCAAGGGGTACAGTTATTGTTAGGAAATGACATAGCTGGACAACGATGTTGCACAGCATCATGTCAAATTCATGCTGACAAGAATGAAGGGGAGGTGAAGATTGAACAAAATTAATATCCAGCATGTGCTATTACCCGTGCTAGTACCACTCAACAGAAAAAGGACAGAGATAATGTTCCTACCAGAGCGCTTGTGGGTACTTTTCCCCAAATGCTCAGGGGAGTGGTGCAGCCTGGTTTATTATGTTCAGAATACTCGAGGGAGTCGCTCATTGAGGCTCAGAAACAAGACTCAGAACTTGCAAGGATAAGGGATGAAGCTGGATCCCTGAGCGAACTCGAGGCTGAACCCTCTGGTTACTATTTAAAGGATGATGTCCTAATGCACAAATGGCGGCCTAAGAAAGTGCCTGCGATGCTGAATGGACCATTCTATATCAGGTGGTAGTGCCACCACAGTATCGAGAGGAGATTTTAAGGTTGGCTCATGAACAACCAATGGGAGGACATTTAGGAGTACGCAAAACGCGTGAGAAAATTTCCCGGGAATTTTATTGGCCAAATTTGAACAGAGGAGTTGCAGAATATTGCCGTAGTTGTCACTCGTGCCAAGTGATAGGTAAAAAGGATCCAAATCATCGAAAGGCACCATTGCAACCCATCCCAGTGGTGGAAGAACCCTTCTCCAAGATCATCATGGATATTGTCGGACCTCTGCCAAAGACAAAGAAGGGAAACACCCATTTGTTGACGCTAATGTGTGCGTCGACGCGCTTCCCTGAAGCGTACCCGTTGCGGACAGTGACGAGTCCCAATGTGTCGCGGGCTCTGGTACAGTTCGTGACCACATTCGGGTTACCAAAGGTTATTCAAACTGACAGAGGTAGTGTCTTCATGTCGAAAATCTTTGAAGGCACCCTTAAGGAGTTAGGAGTGCAGCACATAATGTCCTCTACTTATCACCCACAGTCTCAAGGTGCTTTGGAAAGGTTTCATGGCACGCTCAAAAATGCATTACGTGCATACTGTGAAGACCAGAAAACACGAGATTGGGACACAGGCGTGCCGTTCTTGTTGTTTGCTATCCGAGATTCATGGCAAGAATCTCTGGGGTTTTCCCCCTTCCAGCTGGTCTTTGGACATCAAGTGCGTGGACCTCTCAAACTTTTGAGGGAGATATGGACCCATGAGGAACAAAGTACTAATGTGCTAGACTATGTGGTGAAGTTCCGACAACGCTTGCACGAGGTCTGCCAATTGGCTCATGAAGAAATGAAGAAGTCTCAAGAAAAAATGAAAGCCTGGTATGACCAAGCAAACAGGACAGAAGCACGACAATTCCAAGTGGGAGATGATGTGCTCATCTTTCTACCTGTGCCTGGTAGTCCCTTAGCGGCCAAGTACCAGGGGCCATATAAGGTCGTGAAGAAGCTCAGTGAATTGGATTATGTGGTAGGGACACCGGACCGAAGAAAGGAACACCAGGTGTGTCACGTCAACATGATGAAACCATATGTTGTTCGGAATACCAGTGGTAATGCCACTGCCCAAAACCCATCACCAGTCACTGTGCCTGTTCATGTATCAGTAATAAGGAGACAGGTACAGCAAACAGAAGAGGTGGAAGAACAGAACCCTCAAGGTGAAGAAGAGGAGGAAGAACAGGATACTTCTGGTGAAGAAGAGGAAAAAACCAGTTTCAAGGGCATGCCACTCGAAGCCCGACTTAAGAATTCGGAGGTTCTCAGAGACTTCAAGACCAAGGTCTCTCACCTAGCTCCCCAGCAGCAAGAGGATGTCCAAGCTTTAGTGGAAGAGTACGCAGTGCTGTTTCCTGATGTTCCCAGCCGGACAAATGTAATGGAGCATGATGTGGACGTGGGAGATGCACGCCCAGTCCGTCAACACGCGTACAGAGTATCACCAAAGAAGAGAGAACTGCTTGGGAAAGAAATTGATTACATGCTCGAGCATGGGATTATTAGGAAGAGTTCCTCACAGTGGAGTTCACCGTGTGTGTTAGTGGAAAAGCCTGATGGTGGAGTCAGATTCTGTACTGACTATAGGAAGGTGAACAACGTCACAAAGCCAGATTCTTTTCCCTTGCCACGTATTGATGACTGCGTGGATACCATCGGGAATGCTAGATATATCACCAAGTGTGATTTGTTGAAGGGATATTGGTGTGTTCCGCTCACTGAGAGAGCCAAAAGGGTTTCAGCTTTTGTAACACCTCAAGGATTATTTGAATATAATGTGATGCCCTTTGGGATGAGAAATGCTCCTGCGACATTCCAGCGGATGATCAACAGTGTGGTACAGGACATAGAAGGTGTTGTCGCATATATGGATGACATTGTTATCTACAGTGACTCTTGGAAAGAACACCTGAAGAGACTAAAAGCCCTTTTCCAGAGTTTAGCAGAGGCCAACTTGACAATCAACCTCTCCAAGTGTGACTTTGGACAGGCGACAGTCACCTACTTGGGTCATATAGTAGGTCGAGGATCTGTTCGCCCAGTACAGGCAAAGGTTGAGAGCATTCAACAATTTCCAGTCCCGCAAAGCCGCCGAGCATTGCGTCGGTTCTTGGGAATGACCAGCTATTACAGAAAGTTCTGTGAGAATTACTCTACCATTGCTTTGCCTCTCACTAATCTTCTCAAGAAGAATAACAAGTATGTTTGGTCTAACCATTGTCAAGACGCATTTGACTCCCTGAAGAGGTTGCTAAGTCTATCACCGGTGCTGAAAGCACCAGATTTTGACAGAGAATTTGAAGTAGCAGTAGATGCCAGTGATCATGGGGCTGGTGCAGTCTTATTGCAGGAAGATGATCAAAACATGAAACACCCTGTGGCATACTTCTCTAAGAAATTTAACCGGCATGAAAAGAACTATGCCACTGTAGAAAAGGAGCTATTGGCTTTAGTACTTGCCGTAGAACATTTCTCTATTTACCTTCAATCTAATTCATTGCCCACTAACATCTTTACAGATCACAATCCCTTAACATTCTTGCATGCAATGAAAAACAAGAACCGCAGACTACTCAAATGGAGTCTACGGCTACAAGAAGTAAATTTGAACATTTTGCATATTCCAGGGACTCAGAACATTCTAGCAGACTGCCTTTCAAGGATGAATTAGAGTTAGGGCGTATGAAAGTAGTTTGGGAATAGTTATAACTGCCATTTGATTTTTTTTTTTTTTCCAGTTTTCTTTTTTTTTGTTAGTTGTAATTTCACCTTTTTCGTGAGAGCCAAGCTGTGAGTTCAGTTACAGATT
Organism: Palaemon carinicauda; assembly: GCF_036898095.1. Classification (NCBI taxonomy): domain Eukaryota; kingdom Metazoa; phylum Arthropoda; class Malacostraca; order Decapoda; family Palaemonidae; genus Palaemon; species Palaemon carinicauda. Next base: position 56,120,019 of record NC_090727.1, on the reverse strand, counting down.
AGATGGGAGACGATTTCCTTTTCATTGAGCAGGAAATTTTTTTTTTTTAAGGGGGGAAGTGTGAAGTCCTGTGCGAGGGAGTTCTACCCTCCAAAAGACAACTTAACAGTCATAATTCTTTTAGTTTGTTTTTCTTTGTAAAAAGCTTTGCTCTCAGGGGTTTCCTCGTCTATGTAACTTAAGAAGAGGCCTGGTCTATGTTACACGGGCCATACAGGCTATTAACTTGTCAAAGGCGCTTATTTCTCACCTCTTCCCAGGTCAGCCACAAGATATACGCCAGATGTGAGAATAAAGGTTCTCATAGACCGGGGCATCGAAGTCCACAAAGAAGAAGACCCCTGGTCATGATTGGCCAACACGCGGAAAAGGAAGGAGGGGTCACAAGATGTCATTGGCCCTCCAAACATGAAGACCGCCCCTGGAAGTCAAGATTACCCAATCAAGAGAAAAAGGGGATGGCCCACAAAAAATTTCACTGCTGAGCCTAAGGCTGTGAGGGGAGAAGAAGTCAGTTCCAGTCCGGAGGCCATACCAGAAACAAGAAGTCCCAGGAGCCAGCCAGTGCCTGCGTCCCCCAGGAAAGGCTCTCTCCCCCTGAAACCTCCAAGAGGCTCGAACTCCGCCTGAGTCAAAGAAAACACTCAGGACGAAGAAAGGAACCATCTGCGTTGACGTCCCAAAGAACAACTGCTGTGCCGAAGTTTTTAAGAAGCTAAGTACTGACCCCTGTGCGAGGGAGAGAATTAAAAAAAAAAGTGCCAAAGTGTAGAGTTGCATGGATGGGAATTCCAAGGGAGTGAAGCTGGGGGGGATAATTGTGGGGAATAGTTTCTCGTAATAATGTGACAACCTATTCGCATCCAACATCATTTTGTTTTTCTTGTTTTATGTTACAAGTTTTCTTATGTTCAAGTAACAACAGTTTCTTTTTTTTGTATAAAAATTGAAGTGCGAAGTGAGGGTTTTTCTTTTGTTGTCGGGGGCACATAGACAGATTGCCAACATTATTTTCTTTTGTTTTACGTGATCACCCGTGCACTTTTCTTTACCATAATTATTCATTTGACATTTATGTTCTGCAGTTTGTTTTACTGAGTGATTTCGGAAAATAGAAATTAAGTGATACCTTCTTTCTTTTATTGTTATTTGTGCATCTGAATGTATTTGGATTGCTAGAGAGAATTAAGCTTAGTTTTGTCTTTTCGTTTTTTTACTGTAATCATTTCTTGATTTATTAACCATAAACTCGAAAACACATTTTGCTTTATTTGTCAATTGTAAGTTATCTCCTTAAGAGTTTTACGATCATTTTCTTTTTTTTTTTTGTATTTCGATTATTACAACAGAGTTTCTTTTGTCCGTGAGTTAGACTAAGGTTGAAACCAAATTGTTCCTACACGAATTAAAACTATTCCAACGAGGTGCAGCTCCAAAATAAATAAATGACCTCGGGTATTTTTGAACCGTTAATAATATTAACAGGTTCAGTCATATAAAAGAATTTTGAGTGTCAATTAGTCGCTCTGGATTGACACGAAGTCACTGTGTCAAGTGAAGAGTCCGATTGATACTTTCTTTAAAGATCGTAATCTGCACAATTACGTCACATCTTTAAAGTGGGGGCCTGTGTCCGGGATATATTTTTTTTTTTACTTAACTTTTGTTCATTTTCTTTTATGTTGGAATATAGTTTGTTTTAACTTTTGCTAATTGCTCCGGAAACAGTTTTGTTTCGGAGTTTCTTCGGTTGGTCGGAAATTTGATTTCGAAATCAGTGTGGTGATTTGTGATCTCGGTTGTTATGCAACCTGATTTGTTGTGTTCTGTTGATTTCATAGTGTAGAATTGGCTGACCAGAAGTCTTGATTTTTTTTCTCTTCTTTCTCTCTTTCTTTTATCAAGCAGCAGTAAGTACATTCAAGGTTCAAGGTTCAAGGTTCAAGGTTCAAGGTTCTATCGTTTCAGTCATGGGAGACGAAAATTCAGATAGAGTTTCTAGGTTCCTAGAGGAACCGAATGACTTTTTGTTAAGGCAACTCTTCCCAGCAGAGCTAATTGAAGTGAGCTCACGTGCAGATTATATCCAAAATGCAGGTAGAAAACAACAGATTCTAGAGGCCTTAGAGAGAGAATTTAATAGGCGTCAGGAAGAGCGTGAGTTGGAGATAGCAATTGAAGATAGGGACGAAGATCACTCCATAACTCGAGAACACTCTGTTATGGGAGGAGCAGCAGCAGTGCCAATGTTACCATCAGCCATGTCATCAAGCCAGACTGCCTACCGAACTTCAAGTCCAGCTGAAGTTGAATCTCATGAAGTAGTTCAGAGGTCAGAAGAGTCGTTGAGTACGAGAATGAAATTTAAAGCAGCTGAGCTCGAAATTGACTCACTGCGAGCTCAGTTGAGGAGACAAGGTCAGGATTCAAGACCCCCAAGGGCACAACCCATGGGAGGATTTTCAGAAAAAGATATGGCGGGACTCCTTCCATCCTATGATGAAAAGAATCCTGAAGGCTTCTTCCTGTCGTTTGAGAGAATACTGAAAAGTCACCAGATCCCAGAGGACGCCTGGGCTCGCCTGTTGCCCATAAAGTTAACCGGGAAAGCAGTGGATGCGTACAATGCGGTATCCGACCCTGTTGCGCACGATTATCGCCGGGTAAAGGCATGGATCTTGAAAGCTTTCGAACTTGTGCCTGAGGCTTATCGCCAAAAGTTCAGGAACTTGAGGAAAGGATCAGAAAACTATGCAGAATATTGGAGACAAATGAAGATTAGCCGTGACAGGTGGGTGGAGGCCTCTCTTGGAAATAACAAGACTTTCGACAGGATAATGGAGCTCATGGGATTAGAACAGTTTCTGCTAATGTTGCCACCAGCCACTCGGCAATATATCGAAGATCGACATATCACTGACCCTGATGAGGCTTCTATACTGGCAGATGAGTATACACTGAGGGAAAAGATCAGGGGCTCTTCTGGCTCAAGATGGTGCCCTCCTTCATTTCAGCCAAACCAGCCTTCCAGGCCATTTCGGGGTAATTGGAGCCCCAGGGGGCCGGCACCATCGTATCCTCCATCAGAGAAAGGAGTAGGCGGAAACCCTACACATGGCAGTGCTAAAAACACTGGAAGTAAGAACAATGGAGCCTACCCTTCGGCTCCCCAAGTAAGACAGTGTTCCTATTGTCACAAACTCGGACATGACGTTAGCTGCTGCTGGCTCAAAGGAAATTATGGACCAGGGGGAAAGAAGTTCTCTAATCAAAATCACAAGAGGGACGACCAAGCACTTAATGTTAATGAGGTTATGAGAGGACAGACATCATGCCAAGGGATGATGAAGAAGAGAGACATGGCCATAAGGCAAGGACAGGAAGCCTTCATTCATGCAGGATCTGTGTTTCTGCAGGACCAAGGTACCAAGCCTGTACAGATAAGGATTATGCGTGATACTGGAGCTGAGCAGACGGTCTTGCACAGAGCAGTCTTACCCTTCGATGAATCGTCCACCTTGGGAGAAACTGTCATGGTTCGCTACATTAAGGGAAGAGAGGAATCGCCCTTATATGCAGTGACTTTAAGCTCTTCTTTTATTTCCGGTACATTTCCAGTTGCTTTGGTGGATGAGGAACCCATGCAAGGGGTACAGTTATTGTTAGGAAATGACATAGCTGGACAACGATGTTGCACAGCATCATGTCAAATTCATGCTGACAAGAATGAAGGGGAGGTGAAGATTGAACAAAATGAATATCCAGCATGTGCTATTACCCGTGCTAGTACCACTCAACAGAAAAAGGACAGAGATAATGTTCCTACCAGAGCGCTTGTGGGTACTTTTCCCCAAATGCTCAGGGGAGTGGTGCAGCCTGGTTTATTATGTTCAGAATACTCGAGGGAGTCGCTCATTGAGGCTCAGAAACAAGACTCAGAACTTGCAAGGATAAGGGATGAAGCTGGATCCCTGAGCGAACTCGAGGCTGAACCCTCTGGTTACTATTTAAAGGATGATGTCCTAATGCACAAATGGCGGCCTAAGAAAGTGCCTGCGATGCTGAATGGACCATTCTATATCAGGTGGTAGTGCCACCACAGTATCGAGAGGAGATTTTAAGGTTGGCTCATGAACAACCAATGGGAGGACATTTAGGAGTACGCAAAACGCGTGAGAAAATTTCCCGGGAATTTTATTGGCCAAATTTGAACAGAGGAGTTGCAGAATATTGCCGTAGTTGTCACTCGTGCCAAGTGATAGGTAAAAAGGATCCAAATCATCGAAAGGCACCATTGCAACCCATCCCAGTGGTGGAAGAACCCTTCTCCAAGATCATCATGGATATTGTCGGACCTCTGCCAAAGACAAAGAAGGGAAACACCCATTTGTTGACGCTAATGTGTGCGTCGACGCGCTTCCCTGAAGCGTACCCGTTGCGGACAGTGACGAGTCCCAATGTGTCGCGGGCTCTGGTACAGTTCGTGACCACATTCGGGTTACCAAAGGTTATTCAAACTGACAGAGGTAGTGTCTTCATGTCGAAAATCTTTGAAGGCACCCTTAAGGAGTTAGGAGTGCAGCACATAATGTCCTCTACTTATCACCCACAGTCTCAAGGTGCTTTGGAAAGGTTTCATGGCACGCTCAAAAATGCATTACGTGCATACTGTGAAGACCAGAAAACACGAGATTGGGACACAGGCGTGCCGTTCTTGTTGTTTGCTATCCGAGATTCATGGCAAGAATCTCTGGGGTTTTCCCCCTTCCAGCTGGTCTTTGGACATCAAGTGCGTGGACCTCTCAAACTTTTGAGGGAGATATGGACCCATGAGGAACAAAGTACTAATGTGCTAGACTATGTGGTGAAGTTCCGACAACGCTTGCACGAGGTCTGCCAATTGGCTCATGAAGAAATGAAGAAGTCTCAAGAAAAAATGAAAGCCTGGTATGACCAAGCAAACAGGACAGAAGCACGACAATTCCAAGTGGGAGATGATGTGCTCATCTTTCTACCTGTGCCTGGTAGTCCCTTAGCGGCCAAGTACCAGGGGCCATATAAGGTCGTGAAGAAGCTCAGTGAATTGGATTATGTGGTAGGGACACCGGACCGAAGAAAGGAACACCAGGTGTGTCACGTCAACATGATGAAACCATATGTTGTTCGGAATACCAGTGGTAATGCCACTGCCCAAAACCCATCACCAGTCACTGTGCCTGTTCATGTATCAGTAATAAGGAGACAGGTACAGCAAACAGAAGAGGTGGAAGAACAGAACCCTCAAGGTGAAGAAGAGGAGGAAGAACAGGATACTTCTGGTGAAGAAGAGGAAAAAACCAGTTTCAAGGGCATGCCACTCGAAGCCCGACTTAAGAATTCGGAGGTTCTCAGAGACTTCAAGACCAAGGTCTCTCACCTAGCTCCCCAGCAGCAAGAGGATGTCCAAGCTTTAGTGGAAGAGTACGCAGTGCTGTTTCCTGATGTTCCCAGCCGGACAAATGTAATGGAGCATGATGTGGACGTGGGAGATGCACGCCCAGTCCGTCAACACGCGTACAGAGTATCACCAAAGAAGAGAGAACTGCTTGGGAAAGAAATTGATTACATGCTCGAGCATGGGATTATTAGGAAGAGTTCCTCACAGTGGAGTTCACCGTGTGTGTTAGTGGAAAAGCCTGATGGTGGAGTCAGATTCTGTACTGACTATAGGAAGGTGAACAACGTCACAAAGCCAGATTCTTTTCCCTTGCCACGTATTGATGACTGCGTGGATACCATCGGGAATGCTAGATATATCACCAAGTGTGATTTGTTGAAGGGATATTGGTGTGTTCCGCTCACTGAGAGAGCCAAAAGGGTTTCAGCTTTTGTAACACCTCAAGGATTATTTGAATATAATGTGATGCCCTTTGGGATGAGAAATGCTCCTGCGACATTCCAGCGGATGATCAACAGTGTGGTACAGGACATAGAAGGTGTTGTCGCATATATGGATGACATTGTTATCTACAGTGACTCTTGGAAAGAACACCTGAAGAGACTAAAAGCCCTTTTCCAGAGTTTAGCAGAGGCCAACTTGACAATCAACCTCTCCAAGTGTGACTTTGGACAGGCGACAGTCACCTACTTGGGTCATATAGTAGGTCGAGGATCTGTTCGCCCAGTACAGGCAAAGGTTGAGAGCATTCAACAATTTCCAGTCCCGCAAAGCCGCCGAGCATTGCGTCGGTTCTTGGGAATGACCAGCTATTACAGAAAGTTCTGTGAGAATTACTCTACCATTGCTTTGCCTCTCACTAATCTTCTCAAGAAGAATAACAAGTATGTTTGGTCTAACCATTGTCAAGACGCATTTGACTCCCTGAAGAGGTTGCTAAGTCTATCACCGGTGCTGAAAGCACCAGATTTTGACAGAGAATTTGAAGTAGCAGTAGATGCCAGTGATCATGGGGCTGGTGCAGTCTTATTGCAGGAAGATGATCAAAACATGAAACACCCTGTGGCATACTTCTCTAAGAAATTTAACCGGCATGAAAAGAACTATGCCACTGTAGAAAAGGAGCTATTGGCTTTAGTACTTGCCGTAGAACATTTCTCTATTTACCTTCAATCTAATTCATTGCCCACTAACATCTTTACAGATCACAATCCCTTAACATTCTTGCATGCAATGAAAAACAAGAACCGCAGACTACTCAAATGGAGTCTACGGCTACAAGAAGTAAATTTGAACATTTTGCATATTCCAGGGACTCAGAACATTCTAGCAGACTGCCTTTCAAGGATGAATTAGAGTTAGGGCGTATGAAAGTAGTTTGGGAATAGTTATAACTGCCATTTGATTTTTTTTTTTTTTCCAGTTTTCTTTTTTTTTGTTAGTTGTAATTTCACCTTTTTCGTGAGAGCCAAGCTGTGAGTTCAGTTACAGATTAGATGGGAGACGATTTCCTTTTCATTGAGCAGGAAATCTTTTTTTTTTAAGGGGGGAAGTGTGAAGTCCTGTGCGAGGGAGTTCTACCCTCCAAAAGACAACTTAACAGTCATAATTCTTTTAGTTTGTTTTTCTTTGTAAAAAGCTTTGCTCTCAGGGGTTTCCTCGTCTATGTAACTTAAGAAGAGGCCTGGTCTATGTTACACGGGCCATACAGGCTATTAACTTGTCAAAGGCGCTTATTTCTCACCTCTTCCCAGGTCAGCCACAAGATATACGCCAGATGTGAGAATAAAGGTTCTCATAGACCGGGGCATCGAAGTCCACAAAGAAGAAGACCCCTGGTCATGATTGGCCAACACGCGGAAAAGGAAGGAGGGGTCACAAGATGTCATTGGCCCTCCAAACATGAAGACCGCCCCTGGAAGTCAAGATTACCCAATCAAGAGAAAAAGGGGATGGCCCACAAAAAATTTCACTGCTGAGCCTAAGGCTGTGAGGGGAGAAGAAGTCAGTTCCAGTCCGGAGGCCATACCAGAAACAAGAAGTCCCAGGAGCCAGCCAGTGCCTGCGTCCCCCAGGAAAGGCTCTCTCCCCCTGAAACCTCCAAGAGGCTCGAACTCCGCCTGAGTCAAAGAAAACACTCAGGACGAAGAAAGGAACCATCTGCGTTGACGTCCCAAAGAACAACTGCTGTGCCGAAGTTTTTAAGAAGCTAAGTACTGACCCCTGTGCGAGGGAGAGAATTAAAAAAAAAAGTGCCAAAGTGTAGAGTTGCATGGATGGGAATTCCAAGGGAGTGAAGCTGGGGGGGATAATTGTGGGGAATAGTTTCTCGTAATAATGTGACAACCTATTCGCATCCAACATCATTTTGTTTTTCTTGTTTTATGTTACAAGTTTTCTTATGTTCAAGTAACAACAGTTTCTTTTTTTTGTATAAAAATTGAAGTGCGAAGTGAGGGTTTTTCTTTTGTTGTCGGGGGCACATAGACAGATTGCCAACATTATTTTCTTTTGTTTTACGTGATCACCCGTGCACTTTTCTTTACCATAATTATTCATTTGACATTTAT
>NC_090727.1:56079512-56097012 GCF_036898095.1 Palaemon carinicauda | reverse complement strand
AAATTGTACACTACTTTTTAGGGACAAAGCTTGGGGTAAGACGTGAACTCCTTTGTAGGGACAGAATTTGGGGGTAAATTGTACACTACTTTTTAGGGACAAAGCTTGGGGTAAGACGTGCACTCCTTTGTAGGGACAGAATTTGGGGGTAAATTGTACACTACTTTTTAGGGACAAAGCTTGGGGTAAGACGTGCACTCCTTTGTAGGGACAGAATTTGGGGGTAAATTGTACACTACTTTTTAGGGACAAAGCTTGGGGTAAGACGTGCACTCCTTTGTAGGGACAGAATTTGGGGGTAAATTGTACACTACTTTTTAGGGACAAAGCTTGGGGTAAGACGTGCACTCCTTTGTAGGGACAGAATTTGGGGGTAAATTGTACACTACTTTTTAGGGACAAAGCTTGGGGTAAGACGTGCACTCCTTTGTAGGGACAGAATTTGGGGGTAAATTGTACACTACTTTTTAGGGACAAAGCTTGGGGTAAGACGTGCACTCCTTTGTAGGGACAGAATTTGGGGGTAAATTGTACACTACTTTTTAGGGACAAAGCTTGGGGTAAGACGTGCACTCCTTTGTAGGGACAGAATTTGGGGGTAAATTGTACACTACTTTTTAGGGACAAAGCTTGGGGTAAGACGTGCACTCCTTTGTAGGGACAGAATTTGGGGGTAAATTGTACACTACTTTTTAGGGACAAAGCTTGGGGTAAGACGTGCACTCCTTTGTAGGGACAGAATTTGGGGGTAACATGCACACTACTTTTTAGGGACAAAGCTTGGGGTAAGACGTGCACTCCTTTGTAGGGACAGAATTTGGGGGTAAATGTACACTACTTTTTAGGGACAAAGCTTGAGGTAAGACGTGCACTCCTTTGTAGGGACAGAATTTGGGGGTAAATTGTACACTACTTTTTAGGGACAAAGCTTGAGGTAAGACGTGCACTCCTTTGTAGGGACAGAATTTGGGGGTAAATTGTACACTACTTTTTAGGGACAAAGCTTGGGGTAAGACGTGCACTCCTTTGTAGGGACAGAATTTGGGGGTAAATTGTACACTACTTTTTAGGGACAAAGCTTGGGGTAAGACGTGCACTCCTTTGTAGGGACAGAATTTGGGGGTAAATTGTACACTACTTTTTAGGGACAAAGCTTGGGGTAAGACGTGCACTCCTTTGTAGGGACAGAATTTGGGGGTAAATTGTACACTACTTTTTAGGGACAAAGCTTGGGGTAAGACGTGCACTCCTTTGTAGGGACAGAATTTGGGGGTAAATTGTACACTACTTTTTAGGGACAAAGCTTGAGGTAAGACGTGCACTCCTTTGTAGGGACAGAATTTTGGGGGTAAATTGTACACTACTTTTTAGGGACAAAGCTTGGGGTAAGACGTGCACTCCTTTGTAGGGACAGAATTTGGGGGTAAATTGTACACTACTTTTTAGGGACAAAGCTTGGGGTAAGACGTGCACTCCTTTGTAGGGACAGAATTTGGGGGTAAATTGTACACTACTTTTTAGGGACAAAGCTTGGGGTAAGACGTGCACTCCTTTGTAGGGACAGAATTTGGGGGTAAATTGTACACTACTTTTTAGGGACAAAGCTTGGGGTAAGACGTGCACTCCTTTGTAGGGACAGAATTTGGGGGTAAATTGTACACTACTTTTTAGGGACAAAGCTTGAGGTAAGACGTGCACTCCTTTGTAGGGACAGAATTTGGGGGTAAATTGTACACTACTTTTTAGGGACAAAGCTTGAGGTAAGACGTGCACTCCTTTGTAGGGACAGAATTTGGGGGTAAATTGTACACTACTTTTTAGGGACAAAGCTTGAGGTAAGACGTGAACTCCTTTGTAGGGACAGAATTTGGGGGTAAATTGTACACTACTTTTTAGGGACAAAGCTTGGGGTAAGACGTGCACTCCTTTGTAGGGACAGAATTTGGGGGTAAATTGTACACTACTTTTTAGGGACAAAGCTTGGGGTAAGACGTGCACTCCTTTGTAGGGACAGAATTTGGGGGTAAATTGTACACTACTTTTTAGGGACAAAGCTTGGGGTAAGACGTGCACTCCTTTGTAGGGACAGAATTTGGGGGTAAATGTACACTACTTTTTAGGGACAAAGCTTGAGGTAAGACGTGCACTCCTTTGTAGGGACAGAATTTGGGGGTAAATTGTACACTACTTTTTAGGGACAAAGCTTGAGGTAAGACGTGCACTCCTTTGTAGGGACAGAATTTTGGGGTAAATTGTACACTACTTTTTAGGGACAAAGCTTGAGGTAAGACGTGAACTCCTTTGTAGGGACAGAATTTGGGGGTAAATTGTACACTACTTTTTAGGGACAAAGCTTGGGGTAAGACGTGCACTCCTTTGTAGGGACAGAATTTGGGGGTAAATTGTACACTACTTTTTAGGGACAAAGCTTGAGGTAAGACGTGAACTCCTTTGTAGGGACAGAATTTGGGGGTAAATTGTACACTACTTTTTAGGGACAAAGCTTGGGGTAAGACGTGCACTCCTTTGTAGGGACAGAATTTGGGGGTAAATTGTACACTACTTTTTAGGGACAAAGCTTGAGGTAAGACGTGCACTCCTTTGTAGGGACAGAATTTGGGGGTAAATTGTACACTACTTTTTAGGGACAAAGCTTGAGGTAAGACGTGCACTCCTTTGTAGGGACAGAATTTGGGGGTAAATTGTACACTACTTTTTAGGGACAAAGCTTGGGGTAAGACGTGCACTCCTTTGTAGGGACAGAATTTGGGGGTAAATTGTACACTACTTTTTAGGGACAAAGCTTGAGGTAAGACGTGAACTCCTTTGTAGGGACAGAATTTGGGGGTAAATTGTACACTACTTTTTAGGGACAAAGCTTGGGGTAAGACGTGCACTCCTTTGTAGGGACAGAATTTGGGGGTAACATGCACACTACTTTTTAGGGACAAAGCTTGGGGTAAGACGTGCACTCCTTTGTAGGGACAGAATTTGGGGGTAACATGCACACTACTTTTTAGGGACAAAGCTTGAGGTAAGACGTGCACTCCTTTGTAGGGACAGAATTTGGGGGTAAATTGTACACTACTTTTTAGGGACAAAGCTTGAGGTAAGACGTGCACTCCTTTGTAGGGACAGAATTTGGGGGTAACATGCACACTACTTTTTAGGGACAAAGCTTGAGGTAAGACGTGCACTCCTTTGTAGGGACAGAATTTGGGGGTAAATTGTACACTACTTCTTTAGGGACAAAGCTTGAGGTAAGACGTGCACTCCTTTGTAGGGACAGAATTTGGGGGTAACATGCACACTACTTTTTAGGGACAAAGCTTGGGGTAAGACGTGCACTCCTTTGTAGGGACAGAATTTGGGGGTAACATGCACACTACTTTTTAGGGACAAAGCTTGGGGTAAGACGTGCACTCCTTTGTAGGGACAGAATTTGGGGGTAAATTGTACACTACTTTTTAGGGACAAAGCTTGAGGTAAGACGTGAACTCCTTTGTAGGGACAGAATTTGGGGGTAAATTGTACACTACTTTTTAGGGACAAAGCTTGGGGTAAGACGTGCACTCCTTTGTAGGGACAGAATTTGGGGATAAATTGTACACTACTTTTTAGGGACAAAGCTTGGGGTAAGACGTGCACTCCTTTGTAGGGACAGAATTTTGGGGTAACATGCACACTACTTTTTAGGGACAAAGCTTGAGGTAAGACGTGCACTCCTTTGTAGGGACAGAATTTGGGAGGTAAGACGTGCACTCCTTTGTAGGGACAGAATTTTGGGGTAACATGCACACTACTTTTTAGGGACAAAGCTTGAGGTAAGACGTGCACTCCTTTGTAGGGACAGAATTTTGGGGGTAACATGCACACTACTTTTTAGGGACAAAGCTTGAGGTAAGACGTGCACTCCTTTGTAGGGACAGAATTTGGGGGTAAATTGTACACTACTTTTTAGGGACAAAGCTTGGGGTAAGACGTGCACTCCTTTGTAGGGACAGAATTTGGGGGTAAATTGTACACTACTTTTTAGGGACAAAGCTTGAGGTAAGACGTGCACTCCTTTGTAGGGACAGAATTTGGGGGTAACATGCACACTACTTTTTAGGGACAAAGCTTGAGGTAAGACGTGCACTCCTTTGTAGGGACAGAATTTGGGGGTAACATGCACACTACTTTTTAGGGACAAAGCTTGGGGTAAGACGTGCACTCCTTTGTAGGGACAGAATTTGGGGGTAACATGCACACTACTTTTTAGGGACAAAGCTTGGGGTAAGACGTGCACTCCTTTGTAGGGACAGAATTTGGGGGTAACATGCACACTACTTTTTAGGGACAAAGCTTGGGGTAAGACGTGCACTCCTTTGTAGGGACAGAATTTGGGGGTAACATGCACACTACTTTTTAGGGACAAAGCTTGGGGTAAGACGTGCACTCCTTTGTAGGGACAGAATTTGGGGGTAAATTGTACACTACTTTTTAGGGACAAAGCTTGGGGTAAGACGTGCACTCCTTTGTAGGGACAGAATTTGGGGGTAAATTGTACACTACTTTTTAGGGACAAAGCTTGGGGTAAGACGTGCACTCCTTTGTAGGGACAGAATTTGGGGGTAAATTGTACACTACTTTTTAGGGACAAAGCTTGGGGTAAGACGTGCACTCCTTTGTAGGGACAGAATTTGGGGGTAAATTGTACACTACTTTTTAGGGACAAAGCTTGGGGTAAGACGTGCACTCCTTTGTAGGGACAGAATTTGGGGGTAAATTGTACACTACTTTTTAGGGACAAAGCTTGGGGTAAGACGTGCACTCCTTTGTAGGGACAGAATTTGGGGGTAAATTGTACACTACTTTTTAGGGACAAAGCTTGGGGTAAGACGTGCACTCCTTTGTAGGGACAGAATTTGGGGGTAAATTGTACACTACTTTTTAGGGACAAAGCTTGGGGTAAGACGTGCACTCCTTTGTAGGGACAGAATTTGGGGGTAAATTGTACACTACTTTTTAGGGACAAAGCTTGGGGTAAGACGTGCACTCCTTTGTAGGGACAGAATTTGGGGGTAAATTGTACACTACTTTTTAGGGACAAAGCTTGGGGTAAGACGTGCACTCCTTTGTAGGGACAGAATTTGGGGGTAAATTGTACACTACTTTTTAGGGACAAAGCTTGGGGTAAGACGTGCACTCCTTTGTAGGGACAGAATTTGGGGGTAAATTGTACACTACTTTTTAGGGACAAAGCTTGGGGTAAGACGTGCACTCCTTTGTAGGGACAGAATTTGGGGGTAAATTGTACACTACTTTTTAGGGACAAAGCTTGAGGTAAGACGTGCACTCCTTTGTAGGGACAGAATTTGGGGGTAAATTGTACACTACTTTTTAGGGACAAAGCTTGGGGTAAGACGTGCACTCCTTTGTAGGGACAGAATTTGGGGGTAAATTGTACACTACTTTTTAGGGACAAAGCTTGGGGTAAGACGTGCACTCCTTTGTAGGGACAGAATTTGGGGGTAAATTGTACACTACTTTTTAGGGACAAAGCTTGGGGTAAGACGTGCACTCCTTTGTAGGGACAGAATTTGGGGGTAAATTGTACACTACTTTTTAGGGGACAAAGCTTGGGGTAAGACGTGCACTCCTTTGTAGGGACAGAATTTGGGGGTAAATTGTACACTACTTTTTAGGGACAAAGCTTGAGGTAAGACGTGCACTCCTTTGTAGGGACAGAATTTGGGGGTAAATTGTACACTACTTTTTAGGGACAAAGCTTGAGGTAAGACGTGCACTCCTTTGTAGGGACAGAATTTGGGGGTAAATTGTACACTACTTTTTAGGGACAAAGCTTGGGGTAAGACGTGCACTCCTTTGTAGGGACAGAATTTGGGGGTAAATTGTACACTACTTTTTAGGGACAAAGCTTGGGGTAAGACGTGCACTCCTTTGTAGGGACAGAATTTGGGGGTAAATTGTACACTACTTTTTAGGGACAAAGCTTGGGGTAAGACGTGCACTCCTTTGTAGGGACAGAATTTGGGGGTAAATTGTACACTACTTTTTAGGGACAAAGCTTGGGGTAAGACGTGCACTCCTTTGTAGGGACAGAATTTGGGGGTAAATTGTACACTACTTTTTAGGGACAAAGCTTGGGGTAAGACGTGCACTCCTTTGTAGGGACAGAATTTGGGGTAAATTGTACACTACTTTTTAGGGACAAAGCTTGAGGTAAGACGTGCACTCCTTTGTAGGGACAGAATTTGGGGGTAAATTGTACACTACTTTTTAGGGACAAAGCTTGAGGTAAGACGTGCACTCCTTTGTAGGGACAGAATTTGGGGGTAAATTGTACACTACTTTTTAGGGACAAAGCTTGAGGTAAGACGTGCACTCCTTTGTAGGGACAGAATTTGGGGGTAAATTGTACACTACTTTTTAGGGACAAAGCTTGGGGTAAGACGTGCACTCCTTTGTAGGGACAGAATTTGGGGGTAAATTGTACACTACTTTTTAGGGACAAAGCTTGGGGTAAGACGTGCACTCCTTTGTAGGGACAGAATTTGGGGGTAAATTGTACACTACTTTTTAGGGACAAAGCTTGGGGTAAGACGTGCACTCCTTTGTAGGGACAGAATTTGGGGGTAAATTGTACACTACTTTTTAGGGACAAAGCTTGGGGTAAGACGTGCACTCCTTTGTAGGGACAGAATTTGGGGGTAAATTGTACACTACTTTTTAGGGACAAAGCTTGGGGTAAGACGTGCACTCCTTTGTAGGGACAGAATTTGGGGGTAAATTGTACACTACTTTTTAGGGACAAAGCTTGAGGTAAGACGTGCACTCCTTTGTAGGGACAGAATTTGGGGGTAAATTGTACACTACTTTTTAGGGACAAAGCTTGAGGTAAGACGTGCACTCCTTTGTAGGGACAGAATTTGGGGGTAAATTGTACACTACTTTTTAGGGACAAAGCTTGAGGTAAGACGTGCACTCCTTTGTAGGGACAGAATTTGGGGGTAAATTGTACACTACTTTTTAGGGACAAAGCTTGAGGTAAGACGTGCACTCCTTTGTAGGGACAGAATTTGGGGGTAAATTGTACACTACTTTTTAGGGACAAAGCTTGAGGTAAGACGTGCACTCCTTTGTAGGGACAGAATTTGGGGGTAAATTGTACACTACTTTTTAGGGACAAAGCTTGGGGTAAGACGTGCACTCCTTTGTAGGGACAGAATTTGGGGGTAAATTGTACACTACTTTTTAGGGACAAAGCTTGGGGTAAGACGTGCACTCCTTTGTAGGGACAGAATTTGGGGGTAAATTGTACACTACTTTTTAGGGACAAAGCTTGGGGTAAGACGTGCACTCCTTTGTAGGGACAGAATTTGGGGGTAACATGCACACTACTTTTTAGGGACAAAGCTTGGGGTAAGACGTGCACTCCTTTGTAGGGACAGAATTTGGGGGTAAATTGTACACTACTTTTTAGGGACAAAGCTTGAGGTAAGACGTGCACTCCTTTGTAGGGACAGAATTTGGGGGTAACATGCACACTACTTTTTAGGGACAAAGCTTGAGGTAAGACGTGCACTCCTTTGTAGGGACAGAATTTGGGGGTAAATTGTACACTACTTTTTAGGGACAAAGCTTGAGGTAAGACGTGCACTCCTTTGTAGGGACAGAATTTGGGGGTAAATTGTACACTACTTTTTAGGGACAAAGCTTGAGGTAAGACGTGCACTCCTTTGTAGGGACAGAATTTGGGGGTAAATTGTACACTACTTTTTAGGGACAAAGCTTGGGGTAAGACGTGCACTCCTTTGTAGGGACAGAATTTTGGGGGTAACATGCACACTACTTTTTAGGGACAAAGCTTGAGGTAAGACGTGCACTCCTTTGTAGGGACAGAATTTTGGGGTAACATACACTACTTTTTAGGGACAAAGCTTGAGGTAAGACGTGCACTCCTTTGTAGGGACAGAATTTGGGGGTAAATTGTACACTACTTTTTAGGGACAAAGCTTGAGGTAAGACGTGCACTCCTTTGTAGGGACAGAATTTGGGGGTAAATTGTACACTACTTTTTAGGGACAAAGCTTGGGGTAAGACGTGCACTCCTTTGTAGGGACAGAATTTGGGGGTAAATGCACACTACTTTTTAGGGACAAAGCTTGAGGTAAGACGTGCACTCCTTTGTAGGGACAGAATTTGGGGGTAACATGCACACTACTTTTTAGGGACAAAGCTTGAGGTAAGACGTGCACTCCTTTGTAGGGACAGAATTTGGGGGTAAATTGTACACTACTTTTTAGGGACAAAGCTTGGGGTAAGACGTGCACTCCTTTGTAGGGACAGAATTTGGGGGTAAATTGTACACTACTTTTTAGGGACAAAGCTTGGGGTAAGACGTGCACTCCTTTGTAGGGACAGAATTTGGGGGTAAATTGTACACTACTTTTTAGGGACAAAGCTTGAGGTAAGACGTGCACTCCTTTGTAGGGACAGAATTTGGGGGTAAATTGTACACTACTTTTTAGGGACAAAGCTTGAGGTAAGACGTGCACTCCTTTGTAGGGACAGAATTTGGGGGTAAATTGTACACTACTTTTTAGGGACAAAGCTTGAGGTAAGACGTGCACTCCTTTGTAGGGACAGAATTTGGGGGTAAATTGTACACTACTTTTTAGGGACAAAGCTTGAGGTAAGACGTGCACTCCTTTGTAGGGACAGAATTTGGGGGTAACATGCACACTACTTTTTAGGGACAAAGCTTGGGGTAAGACGTGCACTCCTTTGTAGGGACAGAATTTGGGGGTAACATGCACACTACTTTTTAGGGACAAAGCTTGAGGTAAGACGTGCACTCCTTTGTAGGGACAGAATTTGGGGGTAAATTGTACACTACTTTTTAGGGACAAAGCTTGAGGTAAGACGTGCACTCCTTTGTAGGGACAGAATTTTGGGGGTAACATGCACACTACTTTTTAGGGACAAAGCTTGAGGTAAGACGTGCACTCCTTTGTAGGGACAGAATTTGGGGGTAAATTGTACACTACTTTTTAGGGACAAAGCTTGAGGTAAGACGTGCACTCCTTTGTAGGGACAGAATTTGGGGGTAAATTGTACACTACTTTTTAGGGACAAAGCTTGAGGTAAGACGTGCACTCCTTTGTAGGGACAGAATTTGGGGGTAAATTGTACACTACTTTTTAGGGACAAAGCTTGAGGTAAGACGTGCACTCCTTTGTAGGGACAGAATTTGGGGGTAACATGCACACTACTTTTTAGGGACAAAGCTTGAGGTAAGACGTGCACTCCTTTGTAGGGACAGAATTTGGGGGTAACATGCACACTACTTTTTAGGGACAAAGCTTGAGGTAAGACGTGCACTCCTTTGTAGGGACAGAATTTGGGGGTAACATGCACACTACTTTTTAGGGACAAAGCTTGAGGTAAGACGTGCACTCCTTTGTAGGGACAGAATTTGGGGGTAAATTGTACACTACTTTTTAGGGACAAAGCTTGAGGTAAGACGTGCACTCCTTTGTAGGGACAGAATTTGGGGGTAAATTGTACACTACTTTTTAGGGACAAAGCTTGGGGTAAGACGTGCACTCCTTTGTAGGGACAGAATTTGGGGGTAACATGCACACTACTTTTTAGGGACAAAGCTTGAGGTAAGACGTGCACTCCTTTGTAGGGACAGAATTTGGGGGTAACATGCACACTACTTTTTAGGGACAAAGCTTGAGGTAAGACGTGCACTCCTTTGTAGGGACAGAATTTGGGGGTAACATGCACACTACTTTTTAGGGACAAAGCTTGAGGTAAGACGTGCACTCCTTTGTAGGGACAGAATTTGGGGGTAAATTGTACACTACTTTTTAGGGACAAAGCTTGAGGTAAGACGTGCACTCCTTTGTAGGGACAGAATTTGGGGGTAAATTGTACACTACTTTTTAGGGACAAAGCTTGGGGTAAGACGTGCACTCCTTTGTAGGGACAGAATTTGGGGGTAAATTGTACACTACTTTTTAGGGACAAAGCTTGGGGTAAGACGTGCACTCCTTTGTAGGGACAGAATTTGGGGGTAAATTGTACACTACTTTTTAGGGACAAAGCTTGAGGTAAGACGTGCACTCCTTTGTAGGGACAGAATTTGGGGGTAAATTGTACACTACTTTTTAGGGACAAAGCTTGAGGTAAGACGTGCACTCCTTTGTAGGGACAGAATTTGGGGGTAAATTGTACACTACTTTTTAGGGACAAAGCTTGAGGTAAGACGTGCACTCCTTTGTAGGGACAGAATTTGGGGGTAAATTGTACACTACTTTTTAGGGACAAAGCTTGAGGTAAGACGTGCACTCCTTTGTAGGGACAGAATTTGGGGGTAACATGCACACTACTTTTTAGGGACAAAGCTTGAGGTAAGACGTGCACTCCTTTGTAGGGACAGAATTTGGGGGTAACATGCACACTACTTTTTAGGGACAAAGCTTGAGGTAAGACGTGCACTCCTTTGTAGGGACAGAATTTGGGGGTAACATGCACACTACTTTTTAGGGACAAAGCTTGAGGTAAGACGTGCACTCCTTTGTAGGGACAGAATTTGGGGGTAACATGCACACTACTTTTTAGGGACAAAGCTTGAGGTAAGACGTGCACTCCTTTGTAGGGACAGAATTTGGGGGTAAATTGTACACTACTTTTTAGGGACAAAGCTTGAGGTAAGACGTGCACTCCTTTGTAGGGACAGAATTTGGGGGTAAATTGTACACTACTTTTTAGGGACAAAGCTTGGGGTAAGACGTGCACTCCTTTGTAGGGACAGAATTTGGGGGTAAATTGTACACTACTTTTTAGGGACAAAGCTTGAGGTAAGACGTGCACTCCTTTGTAGGGACAGAATTTGGGGGTAAATTGTACACTACTTTTTAGGGACAAAGCTTGGGGTAAGACGTGCACTCCTTTGTAGGGACAGAATTTTGGGGGTAACATGCACACTACTTTTTAGGGACAAAGCTTGAGGTAAGACGTGCACTCCTTTGTAGGGACAGAATTTGGGGGTAACATGCACACTACTTTTTAGGGACAAAGCTTGAGGTAAGACGTGCACTCCTTTGTAGGGACAGAATTTTGGGGTAACATACACACTACTTTTTAGGGACAAAGCTTGAGGTAAGACGTGCACTCCTTTGTAGGGACAGAATTTGGGGGTAAATTGTACACTACTTTTTAGGGACAAAGCTTGATGTAAGACGTGCACTCCTTTGTAGGGACAGAATTTGGGGGTAAATTGTACACTACTTTTTAGGGACAAAGCTTGGGGTAAGACGTGCACTCCTTTGTAGGGACAGAATTTGGGGGTAACATGCACACTACTTTTTAGGGACAAAGCTTGAGGTAAGACGTGCACTCCTTTGTAGGGACAGAATTTGGGGGTAACATGCACACTACTTTTTAGGGACAAAGCTTGAGGTAAGACGTGCACTCCTTTGTAGGGACAGAATTTGGGGGTAACATGCACACTACTTTTTAGGGACAAAGCTTGAGGTAAGACGTGCACTCCTTTGTAGGGACAGAATTTGGGGGTAACATGCACACTACTTTTTAGGGACAAAGCTTGAGGTAAGACGTGCACTCCTTTGTAGGGACAGAATTTGGGGGTAAATTGTACACTACTTTTTAGGGACAAAGCTTGGGGTAAGACGTGCACTCCTTTGTAGGGACAGAATTTGGGGGTAAATTGTACACTACTTTTTAGGGACAAAGCTTGGGGTAAGACGTGCACTCCTTTGTAGGGACAGAATTTTGGGGTAACATGCACACTACTTTTTAGGGACAAAGCTTGAGGTAAGACGTGCACTCCTTTGTAGGGACAGAATTTTGGGGTAACATGCACACTACTTTTTAGGGACAAAGCTTGAGGTAAGACGTGCACTCCTTTGTAGGGACAGAATTTGGGGGTAACATGCACACTACTTTTTAGGGACAAAGCTTGAGGTAAGACGTGCACTCCTTTGTAGGGACAGAATTTGGGGGTAAATTGTACACTACTTTTTAGGGACAAAGCTTGAGGTAAGACGTGCACTCCTTTGTAGGGACAGAATTTGGGGGTAAATTGTACACTACTTTTTAGGGACAAAGCTTGGGGTAAGACGTGCACTCCTTTGTAGGGACAGAATTTTGGGGTAACATGCACACTACTTTTTAGGGACAAAGCTTGAGGTAAGACGTGCACTCCTTTGTAGGGACAGAATTTGGGGGTAACATACACACTACTTTTTAGGGACAAAGCTTGAGGTAAGACGTGCACTCCTTTGTAGGGACAGAATTTGGGGGTAACATACACACTACTTTTTAGGGACAAAGCTTGAGGTAAGACGTGCACTCCTTTGTTGGGACAGAATTTGGGGGTAAATTGTACACTACTTTTTAGGGACAAAGCTTGGGGTAAGACGTGCACTCCTTTGTAGGGACAGAATTTGGGGGTAACATGCACACTACTTTTTAGGGACAAAGCTTGAGGTAAGACGTGCACTCCTTTGTAGGGACAGAATTTGGGGGTAACATGCACACTACTTTTTAGGGACAAAGCTTGAGGTAAGACGTGCACTCCTTTGTAGGGACAGAATTTGGGGGTAACATGCACACTACTTTTTAGGGACAAAGCTTGAGGTAAGACGTGCACTCCTTTGTAGGGACAGAATTTGGGGGTAACATGCACACTACTTTTTAGGGACAAAGCTTGAGGTAAGACGTGCACTCCTTTGTAGGGACAGAATTTGGGGGTAACATGCACACTACTTTTTAGGGACAAAGCTTGAGGTAAGACGTGCACTCCTTTGTAGGGACAGAATTTGGGGGTAAATTGTACACTACTTTTTAGGGACAAAGCTTGGGGTAAGACGTGCACTCCTTTGTAGGGACAGAATTTGGGGGTAAATTGTACACTACTTTTTAGGGACAAAGCTTGGGGTAAGACGTGCACTCCTTTGTAGGGACAGAATTTGGGGGTAAATTGTACACTACTTTTTAGGGACAAAGCTTGGGGTAAGACGTGCACTCCTTTGTAGGGACAGAATTTGGGGGTAAATTGTACACTACTTTTTAGGGACAAAGCTTGGGGTAAGACGTGCACTCCTTTGTAGGGACAGAATTTGGGGGTAAATTGTACACTACTTTTTAGGGACAAAGCTTGGGGTAAGACGTGCACTCCTTTGTAGGGACAGAATTTGGGGGTAAATTGTACACTACTTTTTAGGGACAAAGCTTGAGGTAAGACGTGCACTCCTTTGTAGGGACAGAATTTGGGGGTAAATTGTACACTACTTTTTAGGGACAAAGCTTGAGGTAAGACGTGAACTCCTTTGTAGGGACAGAATTTGGGGGTAAATTGTACACTACTTTTTAGGGACAAAGCTTGGGGTAAGACGTGCACTCCTTTGTAGGGACAGAATTTGGGGGTAACATGCACACTACTTTTTAGGGACAAAGCTTGGGGTAAGACGTGCACTCCTTTGTAGGGACAGAATTTGGGGGTAACATGCACACTACTTTTTAGGGACAAAGCTTGGGGTAAGACGTGCACTCCTTTGTAGGGACAGAATTTGGGGGTAACATGCACACTACTTTTTAGGGACAAAGCTTGAGGTAAGACGTGCACTCCTTTGTAGGGACAGAATTTGGGGGTAAATTGTACACTACTTTTTAGGGACAAAGCTTGAGGTAAGACGTGCACTCCTTTGTAGGGACAGAATTTGGGGGTAACATGCACACTACTTTTTAGGGACAAAGCTTGAGGTAAGACGTGCACTCCTTTGTAGGGACAGAATTTGGGGGTAAATTGTACACTACTTTTTAGGGACAAAGCTTGAGGTAAGACGTGAACTCCTTTGTAGGGACAGAATTTGGGGGTAAATTGTACACTACTTTTTAGGGACAAAGCTTGGGGTAAGACGTGCACTCCTTTGTAGGGACAGAATTTTGGGGGTAACATGCACAATACTTTTTAGGGACAAAGCTTGAGGTAAGACGTGCACTCCTTTGTAGGGACAGAATTTTGGGGTAACATGCACACTACTTTTTAGGGACAAAGCTTGAGGTAAGACGTGCACTCCTTTGTAGGGACAGAATTTTGGGGGTAACATGCACACTACTTTTTAGGGACAAAGCTTGAGGTAAGACGTGCACTCCTTTGTAGGGACAGAATTTGGGGGTAACATACACACTACTTTTTAGGGACAAAGCTTGGGGTAAGACGTGCACTCCTTTGTAGGGACAGAATTTGGGGGTAAATTGTACACTACTTTTTAGGGACAAAGCTTGGGGTAAGACGTGCACTCCTTTGTAGGGACAGAATTTGGGGGTAACATGCACACTACTTTTTAGGGACAAAGCTTGAGGTAAGACGTGCACTCCTTTGTAGGGACAGAATTTGGGGGTAACATGCACACTACTTTTTAGGGACAAAGCTTGAGGTAAGACGTGCACTCCTTTGTAGGGACAGAATTTGGGGGTAACATGCACACTACTTTTTAGGGACAAAGCTTGGGGTAAGACGTGCACTCCTTTGTAGGGACAGAATTTGGGGGTAACATGCGCACTACTTTTTAGGGACAAAGCTTGGGGTAAGACGTGCACTCCTTTGTAGGGACAGAATTTGGGGGTAACATGCGCACTACTTTTTAGGGACAAAGCTTGGGGTAAGACGTGCACTCCTTTGTAGGGACAGAATTTGGGGGTAACATGCGCACTACTTTTTAGGGACAAAGCTTGGGGTAAGACGTGCACTCCTTTGTAGGGACAGAATTTGGGGGTAAATTGTACACTACTTTTTAGGGACAAAGCTTGGGGTAAGACGTGCACTCCTTTGTAGGGACAGAATTTGGGGGTAAATTGTACACTACTTTTTAGGGACAAAGCTTGGGGTAAGACGTGCACTCCTTTGTAGGGACAGAATTTGGGGGTAAATTGTACACTACTTTTTAGGGACAAAGCTTGAGGTAAGACGTGCACTCCTTTGTAGGGACAGAATTTGGGGGTAACATGCACACTACTTTTTAGGGACAAAGCTTGGGGTAAGACGTGCACTCCTTTGTAGGGACAGAATTTGGGGGTAAATTGCACACTACTTTTTAGGGACAAAGCTTGGGGTAAGACGTGCACTCCTTTGTAGGGACAGAATTTGGGGGTAAATTGCACACTACTTTTTAGGGACAAAGCTTGGGGTAAGACGTGCACTCCTTTGTAGGGACAGAATTTGGGGGTAAATTGCACACTACTTTTTAGGGACAAAGCTTGGGGTAAGACGTGCACTCCTTTGTAGGGACAGAATTTGGGGGTAAATTGCACACTACTTTTTAGGGACAAAGCTTGGGGTAAGACGTGCACTCCTTTGTAGGGACAGAATTTGGGGGTAAATTGCACACTACTTTTTAGGGACAAAGCTTGGGGTAAGACGTGCACTCCTTTGTAGGGACAGAATTTGGGGGTAAATTGTACACTACTTTTTAGGGACAAAGCTTGGGGTAAGACGTGCACTCCTTTGTAGGGACAGAATTTGGGGGTAAATTGTACACTACTTTTTAGGGACAAAGCTTGAGGTAAGACGTGCACTCCTTTGTAGGGACAGAATTTTGGGGTAACATGCACACTACTTTTTAGGGACAAAGCTTGGGGTAAGACGTGCACTCCTTTGTAGGGACAGAATTTTGGGGTAACATGCACACTACTTTTTAGGGACAAAGCTTGGGGTAAGACGTGCACTCCTTTGTAGGGACAGAATTTGGGGGTAAATTGTACACTACTTTTTAGGGACAAAGCTTGGGGTAAGACGTGCACTCCTTTGTAGGGACAGAATTTGGGGGTAAATTGTACACTACTTTTTAGGGACAAAGCTTGGGGTAAGACGTGCACTCCTTTGTAGGGACAGAATTTGGGGGTAAATTGTACACTACTTTTTAGGGACAAAGCTTGAGGTAAGACGTGCACTCCTTTGTAGGGACAGAATTTGGGGGTAAATTGTACACTACTTTTTAGGGACAAAGCTTGGGGTAAGACGTGCACTCCTTTGTAGGGACAGAATTTGGGGGTAAATTGTACACTACTTTTTAGGGACAAAGCTTGGGGTAAGACGTGCACTCCTTTGTAGGGACAGAATTTGGGGGTAAATTGTACACTACTTTTTAGGGACAAAGCTTGAGGTAAGACGTGCACTCCTTTGTAGGGACAGAATTTGGGGGTAAATTGTACACTACTTTTTAGGGACAAAGCTTGGGGTAAGACGTGCACTCCTTTGTAGGGACAGAATTTGGGGGTAAATTGTACACTACTTTTTAGGGACAAAGCTTGAGGTAAGACGTGCACTCCTTTGTAGGGACAGAATTTGGGGGTAAATTGTACACTACTTTTTAGGGACAAAGCTTGGGGTAAGACGTGCACTCCTTTGTAGGGACAGAATTTGGGGGTAAATTGTACACTACTTTTTAGGGACAAAGCTTGAGGTAAGACGTGCACTCCTTTGTAGGGACAGAATTTGGGGGTAAATTGTACACTACTTTTTAGGGACAAAGCTTGGGGTAAGACGTGCACTCCTTTGTAGGGACAGAATTTGGGGGTAAATTGTACACTACTTTTTAGGGACAAAGCTTGAGGTAAGACGTGCACTCCTTTGTAGGGACAGAATTTTGGGGGTAACATGCACACTACTTTTTAGGGACAAAGCTTGGGGTAAGACGTGCACTCCTTTGTAGGGACAGAATTTGGGGGTAAATTGTACACTACTTTTTAGGGACAAAGCTTGGGGTAAGACGTGCACTCCTTTGTAGGGACAGAATTTGGGGGTAAATTGTACACTACTTTTTAGGGACAAAGCTTGGGGTAAGACGTGCACTCCTTTGTAGGGACAGAATTTGGGGGTAAATTGTACACTACTTTTTAGGGACAAAGCTTGGGGTAAGACGTGCACTCCTTTGTAGGGACAGAATTTGGGGGTAAATTGTACACTACTTTTTAGGGACAAAGCTTGGGGTAAGACGTGCACTCCTTTGTAGGGACAGAATTTGGGGGTAAATTGTACACTACTTCTTAGGGACAAAGCTTGGGGTAAGACGTGCACTCCTTTGTAGGGACAGAATTTGGGGGTAAATTGTACACTACTTCTTAGGGACAAAGCTTGGGGTAAGACGTGCACTCCTTTGTAGGGACAGAATTTGGGGGTAAATTGTACACTACTTCTTAGGGACAAAGCTTGGGGTAAGACGTGCACTCCTTTGTAGGGACAGAATTTGGGGGTAAATTGTACACTACTTTTTAGGGACAAAGCTTGGGGTAAGACGTGCACTCCTTTGTAGGGACAGAATTTGGGGGTAAATTGTACACTACTTTTTAGGGACAAAGCTTGGGGTAAGACGTGCACTCCTTTGTAGGGACAGAATTTTGGGGTAACATGCACACTACTTTTTAGGGACAAAGCTTGGGGTAAGACGTGCACTCCTTTGTA
>NC_090727.1:56064512-56069512 GCF_036898095.1 Palaemon carinicauda | reverse complement strand
TTTGAAGACCGCGAAAGAGGGAATCTCTTTCTTTGAAGACCGGGAAAGAGCGAATCTACTTCTTTGAAGACCGCGAAAGAGGGAATCTCCTTCTTTGAAAACCGGGAAAGAGCGAATCTTCTTCTTTGAAGACCGCGAAAGAGGGAATCTCCTTCTTTGAAAACCGCGAAAGAGGGAATCTCCTGCGATGAAGACTGCGAAAGAGGGAATCTCCTTCTTTGAAGACCGGGAAAGAGCGAATATTCTTCTTTGAAGACCTTGAAAGAGAGAATCTCCTTCTTTGAAGACCGCGAAAGAGGGAATCTCCTTCGTTGAAGACCGCGAAAGAGTGAATCTCCTTCATTGGAGACCGTGAAAGAGCGAATCACATCACCCTGTGTTTTAATTTTTTTAATTCTATTCGTTAAAAGGAAATTGCATTTCATACCCAAAAGCCATTGGCTTCGTTTTGGTAAGTTTCATTGTCATATTCCATTTGTAAATATTTACTGATGTACTTTATTTTGGCTTACTCCCTTTGCTTAATAAATTGTCTTTTCTTTCCTTATGTTATTTATCTATTTCCATCTCTCTCTCTCTCTCTCTCTCTCTCCTCTCTCTCTCTCTCTCTCTCTCTAGTAGGATCTTTGACTTCTTACTCAGGATAGATAAAAATTTCAATTTTTTAGTAGAAAACTGAGTATAAATAAAAGGTTATATTCCATTCATGTAATTTGGATCTCTCTCTCTCACTCTCTCTCTCTCTCTCTCTCTCCTCTCTCTCTCTCTCTCTCTCTCTCTCTCTCTCTCTCTCTTCAAGGTTAATGGGGTCTTTGACTTCTTACTTAGGATTGATGAAAATTTCGATTTTCTGTTAGAGAACTGAGTATAAATAAAAGGTTATATTCCATTTCTGTGATACCGATCTCTCTCTCTCTCTCTCTCCTCTCTCTCTCTCTCTCCTCTCTCTCTCTCTCTCTCTCTCTCTCTCTCTTGTATGTACAGTACGTGTAAGCGTGTCCATGTTATTTGCTCTTCATTTTCGTACCTCTATTTTACACTTCTTTATCGACTAATTAGCTCTAATCAACACCATTTTATTAGAAAAATAGTATTCTGTTTGTCTCCCTTTCATTTTTATTAGAATAGCCAGCATTTACTGATTTAAACATGTTGTCTCTAAGCGGAATCTATATACAATTTCACTTAGATAACGAAAATCTTTGCTAACGTGATTTTTTTCTAGATCCTATAAATGATAAGTATATATAATCGAGTCATTTTCATCTATGGATATTGAAACATGGAAGCTACCATATCCTACCATATCTGTGAAAGGATACGGCTATACATTCTTGAATGGTTGTTATATCATATATAAGGAAACTTTATATGCTACATATAAACTTGAAAGAGGTTACTTAAATTTCATCTTCACAAATTTTTTGTTAATTATATAAGGTTAGCCATACGCTTTAAGGGTTTAAAGGCCGCTCATGAGTGACAGAGGCAAAGGGACGTGACATCACCATATCAATCAGGAAAATGCCATAGAGACTTGCCATATAAACATATGATCAGCGCCCAAGCCCCTTCTCCTCCAAGCTAAGACCAAGGAGGGCCATTCAATGGCTGCTGATGAGTCAGCAGATAGATCTATAGCTTCACCCAAACCCCCAAACCCCAATTCTTAGCTAACAAGGATGGTGAGGTTTGCAGCGACCATAGGAACTAACGCGTTTAAGCGGGACTCGAGCCTAAGTCAGGGACGTTACCAAATAGTCTACCACAACCATAAGAATAAAAAAACGTATTATAAAATCTACAAATCGCATAGGGAAATACTGCTTGTGTTTCACGCCACGCTCGCACCTTATCTAATCTGCCACGTCCCCTGGTCCATAGAACGAAGCCCCCGGGGGATAACCCACCCCCTAAAAGGGGCTATGTGACACACACGTGTATCGTACGCCAGATGACGATTTGGAGTTGACGCTTCGGGGTAGGTTTTGACGGATGGTAGAGAGAGAGAGAGAGAGAGAGGAGAGAGAGAGAGAGAGAGAGAGAGAGAGTGGAGTGTATTAACATCTTTGTACCAACAACTAGAATTCCCACTCTAGAGAGAAAAGAGTGCATTAGGGTCTTGGTACCAACAACTAGAATCCCCTCTCTTTACTTGTGTGTGAGGAGAGAGAGAGAGGAGAGAGAGAGAGAGATGAGAGAGAGAGAGAGAGGAGAGGAGAGAGAGCATTAGTGTCTTGGTACTAACATCTAGAATCCCCTATCTTTACTCGTGAGAGAGAGAGAGAGAGAGAGAGAGAGGAGAGAGAGAGAGAGGAGAGAGAGAGAGAGGAGAGAGAGAGAGGAGTTTATTAAGATCTGTGTACCAACAACTAGAATCCCCTCTCTTTCCTCGTGAAAGAGAGAGAGAGAGAGAGAGAGAGAGAGAGAGAGGAGAGAGAGAGAGAAAGAGAGAGATGAGTGTATTAGGGTCTTAGTTTCAATAAATAAAAGCCCTTCTTTCCTTGAGAGAGAGAGAGAGAGAGAGAGGGAGAGAGAGAGAGGAGAGAGAGAGAGAGATGAGAGAGAGAGAGAGAGAAATGAACATGAAATGCTTGATGGAAATAAAGGAAAATGAATGAATAGGGGGGGTATGGAGGGGGCCGATTTAATGGGACATGGTTGGTGACGAAGGAGAGGAGACACATATCACGAAGAGGTAGAGAACAAGAATGACGAAACCTGGAGGGAAATGGGAAAATAAATGAATATAGGGAGTAGGGAGAGGGTGAAAGAAAGGAGGACATGGTTGGTGACGAAGGAATGGAGGGAGAAATAAGAATAAAGAACCCTGGAGGGAATGGGGAAAAGGAGAGATACTAAATTGAGAAGAGAATGATGGGTAAAGTAGGGAGATTTGAATTTAATTTTGATAAAATTGATACATATTTTAATATGAAAAAGAAATGAGTAATATAATAAGATTTAATGATATATATATATATATATATATATATATATATAGCTATATTTATATATATATATATATATATATATATATATATATATCTATATATATAGCTATATATATACATATCAATATAATATATATATTATATATATATATATATATATATATATATATATATATATATCTATATATATATATATATATATATATAGATAGAGAGAGAGAGAGAGAGAGAGAGAGGAGAGAGAGAGAGAGAGGAGAGGAGAGAGAGAGAGAGAGAGAGAGGGCGAGATTTTCTACATGTATAACTTATAACTAGATATTTTCATTTGATTTTCCTTTCGTATATATAGATCTATCATTCCTGTTGTTCTTCACTGATTTATTGATAGTTTCAAAATGTTGTAAAACGCTTATAGAAAGCTTCCGTGGATATGATTGATGTGAAAAGAGTTATTTATATCTCAGACAGACAACTACAAGAGGTGTGACTGACAGCTGTTTAAAGTATTATGATTGGAAGGGTCCTGTATCGAGGAAGTACGAGAATATATCAAAGAAATTAATAATTTTTTAGATTTATTTTCCTTGTAAATAGAAAGCGATTCAATAGATTATAATAGAAAAAATATATTTTAATGTTACCATTTTCAAAATATCTTGTAATAATTGTTTATTACCTCTACGAGAATATCTAAAAAAAAATTAAAGATTTTTTTTGTAGATAGAAAGCGATTTAATAGTTCATATATGAAAGATATATTTTAAAGTTGTTAACGCTTTTAGAATATCTTATAATAACTATTTATTACCCTCCCTGCTAGTTTACTTATTTATTTAATTATTTCCCTTTTTTACTAGGCTAAAAAACACTTTTTTTACAGCCTGCTGTTTGGTATCAGTTTAAGTATTTATAGTAACAAAATTATTATTTTTTGTAATATTTTTTTTTGTATGATACTCTGGCTCTCAAGCATCGTTTTCACCCTTCAAAAGACTTGGACTGATCATTTAAAGATATCAAAAAGATATAAAAAAACTATAAATCAACGGATAGCAAACTGTTTTTTTTTTTTTTTTTTTTTTTGTAATGTATCATTAACCAAGGTTAGAAAGTATTATAACAAAATAAAACTTTTTTAAGTTTCGTATAACATATGTGAAAATTTGCTAATTTAAGTAAAATTTGAATATCAAATTGCCTAAAATTAAAAAAAAAAATCAGGCTATATATCAGTTTATTGAGATGGGTGTCACAGCAAGGACATGAGTCGTGGTATGACAGTGAAACAATATCCAACAGAGTTTGTAGATTTGAGAATAAAACCCTCAGAAGAATATTGGGAGTTAAATAGCAGGACAGGATTAGAAATGAAACTATAACAGAGATTACTTGAGTACCATATGTGCATGATATCACGGTGAGGGGTAGATGGAGATGGTTTGGGGCATTCTGTTCGCACTCCCCAAGATTAGTTTACCAAACTTTCAACTTGGCTTCAAAAGGCATTAGAAGAGTTGGAAGGCCCAGGTCTACATGGCCGAGGACTATGAAGCGTGAAGTAGATGATGAATGGATAAGTAGGAGGAGATAAATGACGATGATGATGATGAAACATGAAAACATAAAATCGTACAACCCTTCTCCTACGAATCTTCAGAGAGCCCAGATTCAGAAATGTATCCAACGGTGAATGAACTCCATAAGTAAGTTATAATGATCAGCAAAATCCACATTGTCAGGAGCAAACAAATTTGGCAAGGTAAACATCTTCGATAATTTGTAAGAATGACAAGTTCAATCGACTTCGATTATATATTGACGAGGTGAATATCTTATTCCAGACGAAGATCTGTGTAAGAAAGTGGTTGTAAGAATAATTTTTGTCTTGATGTGGAGTATATCATTATCATTATCACTTGCTAGGCTATAACACTAGTTGGAAAAGCAGGATGCTATACGCCTAGGGGCTCCAATAGGGAAAATAGTCCAATGAGAAAAGGAAACATAAGGAAAATGAAATATTTTGAAAAGAGTAACATTAAAATA
>NC_090727.1:56049512-56057012 GCF_036898095.1 Palaemon carinicauda | reverse complement strand
GACTAACGATGTGGAATACCCTACCTGAGTCATCGAAAACAACATCTAATATAGACACTTTTAAAGCAAATCTCAGGAAATATATGTTTTTTTACAAGATTTTAGTTACATATTTGTGGATTGGTCTTAATGTACTTGTGAATATCAGTTTTTAATGTTTTATGGGGTCTACTGTAATTTTGCACACAGTATAGAATTTTAATGAGTTTTACCATTTTAAGTTATTTTATCTCTACTTTAAAGTCATACTAATGCAAGTAGTGGACCAAATGTATATTTAGTTTGTAGTCAAAAGATTTATATGGAAGCATCTCTCATGTAAATGTTAGATTTTAATGTAATCACAATATCAGTAATCACTATTCTATATGTTGCTTTATAAATAATGTATAATACCCAATGTATTTATTTGGAAATAAAGTATTATTATTATTATTATTATTATTATTATTATTATTATTATTATTATTATTATTATTATGCTCTTCTAACTAGAGTTATAGCCTAACTAAAAATAATAATAATAATAATATAATAATAATAATAATAATAATAATAATAATAATAATAATAATAATAATAATAATAATAATAATAATAATAATAATAATGGGTATAGACCTTTGGCATATAGCATCCTGCTCTTCTAACTAGAGTTATAGCTTAACGAATAATAATAATAATAATAATAATAATAAATGTCTTGTGACACCTACATATTTCTAGCATTGAAACAATCAGAACTAGAAATAGGAAAAATACGTTCCGGAGTATCCGGGAAAGTTTTGTTTTTTGGTCCAAGGACTTAAGATAAGTCCGAACTCTTAACAAAAGTAGTAGTTAAGAAAGTTGACCTTCCGGGGGCACAGGACCCTCATGCCGAAAACTAACTTTTACCATAAAACTTGAGAAGTGGAATCATGTCAGAAAAGTCTTATGAAAAGAAACTGGTTTGAGATTTTTTTTTTTGGGAGAGATGAACATGTTTTATGCTTGATAATAGTTTTTTTAGGATTAATCATAAAATTTATTATGATTTTTTTAATGGTAGTTTGAAAGGTTTATCTGGCTTTATTTTTTTTTCATTTACTTTTCTCTCTGTATTTTTATATGCATATATATGCATATATATATATATATATATATATATACATATAATATATATATATATATACCCTGTATATATACATACACACACACACACACACACACACACACATATATATATATATAACTTTTGCTTATTAATTTCCACATCACATACACAAGTAATCAGTATTCATCTTACGTAAAACACTAAATTAGTACAAACAACTAAGAGATGCGTAATACTCACAATTTTAGCCAACAAAGTACAATGCTTGCCTCTCGTAATACCCATTTAGACTGAAAATCATAATATATCTTGCAGTAATTAGTCTATAGGAAGACAATAGTGTTAAGGTTTAAGTAAATGAGTTTCCATTATAATAAATAAGGTGCAAAATTACTCTATAATTGTTCAAAATGATATAAGTCCTATAATGTTTAAGTTGGACAACATGAAACCTCTTTTGTATGAGGTTACCCATACTCAGTATTGCCAGAACTGAGGTTGAATATTTCTTTTAGTTCTTACAGATAAACTTTTGAATGATTGACTTTCCATTATTACAAATAAGGTTCAAAATTACTATACAATCGTTCAAAATTATATGAGTCCTACAATATTTAAGTTGGACTACCTGAAACCTCATTTTGCATGAACTTATCCAACAGTATTGGCAGAACTGAGGCCGAAGGTTTTTATTAATTTCCTCCAAATTAACCTTTAAATATTTTTGGTCAAGCTTTAACATTTGAAGAATATAGTTACTTTACAGTCAGTTTGACATATGTTAGTGCAATGTTTTTCTATTGTCATTTTCTTTACGCAATGAAC
The DNA here is from genome assembly GCF_036898095.1 of Palaemon carinicauda. Lineage (NCBI taxonomy): Eukaryota > Metazoa > Arthropoda > Malacostraca > Decapoda > Palaemonidae > Palaemon > Palaemon carinicauda. The sequence goes on along the minus strand of NC_090727.1, from coordinate 56,055,091 downwards.
ATTAGTTTTTATTTATAGTAACTAAAGATTTCCGGAAATTTCTTCCACCTTATGTTATTTATGTAATTCTATACTTTTTAGAATATAATTGTAGAATATTAATTATAATGATAAAATCTTTCATTGTTTGTCTTTCACCTTATGTCATTTATGTAATTGCATACTTTTTGGAATATAATTGCAGAATATTAATTATCATCATAAAAAATCTTCCATCAAGTTGGTAAATTATGCAATTCATGAATAACATATTGCTAAATTCAGAATAAAGTTGTTTTCAAAATTTTCGGTTAAGTACACATCAGGATAGCCACCATAAGGAATTTCGAAGCGATATGGTATATATAATAAGATATCAGTTAATACATATATTCATGAAAAGTGAAAGGTGAATTATAGTCCGAGTGAAATTCACCATTGATTTATAATCGAGTTAAGAGCTAGATTTTTCCAAATGAAAAACTTTTACGATTTTGTTTGCTGTTCGTGAACAACTCTGAAACGATATTTCACATTTCTATAATTAATATCGAAGAATAAACAAACGTCTACGACATATTATGTAATTGGTGTAAAAGTATGTTAAATGTAATGCATCATTAGATTAAATCGATTCGTAGTTTATTCTTCCTTTTTTAATAATCATTGATAGTTCGTTTAGGATATTGAAGAAGATAGCAGTTAATATGTATTTTCATCAAAAGTTGAAGGTGAATTATAATTCGAGTGAAATTCACCTTAAATTATAATGGAGTTCATGACTATATTTTTCCTAAATGAAAAACCTTTTCTTCATAATTTTCTTGGCTGTTCTAGTACATTTTTCACGAGATATTTCTATAATTGATATCAAAGACTACGAAAACTTGCCATATATAATTGCTGTACAAGTATGCTAAATGTAATATATGATTTAAATAAATCCATTCCTAGTTTATTTTTCCTTTCCTAATAATTATTGGAAAAAAGTACTGTCGTCCGCTGATGGTTCCTTTAGGATTTTAAAAAATTACATATCCCCTTTTTTCACCACTAACACAATCATTGCTATTCTGTTTCCCTAAATATAATTAATTACTATCTAGATGTGTATTTCCTTATCTGTTATTTATTGTGGAATTTTATATATATTCTATTCGTACAAACCATAAAAGAATCTAATGTTTACCTCCACGTCAACTAAAAATAAGGGTTGCAAACCTCTTACTCTTTAAAAGAACAGTGACCGAACTATAAATATTTTTCACAGGAGGATTTTAGAAACATTTTGACTTGATTTTATTTAAACAAATTCTTTCACCCTTTTCATCCGTGACTTAAATAACTGTTTATTTTGACTTTTTGAAATGTTCAATGCATGTTTTATTTTGGTAATTCTGGATTCCTCTCGCTGGCCTTTTACACGTTACCAAAACTGTACTTGGGAATTTCTTACTTAATTTTCTTGTTTTTCTTTACGTACTTCTAATTAAACGTTTTGATTATTATTTTTCTTATTTATTCTTTACATTCCTCGTGATTTTCACCTATGAGAAATTTGCCATTCATTTCAATAAAAAAAAAATACAATAGTGTCTTCGATGAATGACAAATTCTTTCTATGACTCTTCTGGATGCCAATAGATGGCAGTAGGGAGGTCATTTTCGAAATAAAATACTGGTAAATTCTAGTTCCCAGGAACGTTCGGGGACTTACCTCGTGATTGCCTCAGCCAATGGGAGCACACCTCGTGATTGCCTCAACCAATGGGAGCACACCAACCGGCCAAACTATCAGGTAATAGTAGTTTGCTCCTTCAATTGCATGAAAGACACAAATGGTCAGTTTATGAAATGCCATTACAAAATTACAGCTGGATATTTTTTCAAAGTTTTTTTTAAATACTTTTCATATGATGGATTTTTTTCTATAATTATAAAAAGAACATTAAACCTAATTAAACACTTGTGATCTGGATAATATTTTTTCAAAGATTGTGTTTAAATACTTTTCATATAATGGATATTTTTCTATGATTACAAAATAAAAGATGAAACGAAATAAACACTTGTGGTTTGAATAAAATGTTTTCAAAGATTGTTTAAATACTTTTCATATGATGGATATTTTTCTATAACTATAAAATAAACGATGAAACGATATAAACACTTGTGATTTGGATAAAAAATTTTCAAAGATTATGTTTTAATACTTTTCATATGATGGATATTTTTCTCCATAATTATAAAATAAAAAGGGAAACTAAATTAAACACTTGTGATCTGGATAATATTTTTTCAAAAACTGTTTTTAAATGCTTTCCATATAATGGAATTTTTCAATCATTACAAAATATAACAGGAAACCAAATAATACACTTGCGATCTGGATAAACGTTTTTTCAAAGATTATGTTTAAATACTCTTCATATAAAGGAATTTTTCAATAATTACGAAATATAACATGAAACCAAATCAATCGCTTGTGATCTGGATAAAAGTTTTTCAAAGATTGTGTTTAAATACTCTTCATATAATGATATTTTTCTATAATTATAAAAAATAATGAAACCAAATCAAACACCTGTGATGCTCATTATTAAAATTCTGGACATTTTTATGTTTTATTAGAAATCCTTCAAACAAATTAAACAGCCATTCTGCTCATTAATAAAATTCTATTCAGAGGCCAGAGGCTCAAAAAGTGAATTCCGTCAAAAATGAATTCCTTTTATTCGTATTTATTTATTAATAACTTTTAATAAAACTTTTATAAACATCAAATGAGTTGTAATAGATACACCATGGCCCTTTATACCTTAATGTATAACACTCACTTTGAATATTTGATATTTGAATATAATTATAAATTTTCCTTTTATAGTTTATAGTTACTGAAAAATAGGATTTATTATATCGCTTTATTCAGTAGTCTGATTATTATGTTTCAATTTCAGAATCAAAACTTTAGCTTATTATTATTATTATTATTATTATTATTATTATTATTATTACTAGCCAAGCTACAACCCTTGTTGGAAAAGCAAGATGCTATAAGCCCAAGGGCTCCAATAGGGAAAAGTATCCTAGTGAGGAAAGGAAATAAGGAAATTAATAAATGATGAGAATAAATTAACAATAAATCATTGGTGAAGTGAGTCATTTAGTATGTGGGAATAACATAAACGTTTTATTTCTTGGTTAATTAGATAAAAAAATCTTTATAATTTCGTTTATTTTTCTCGCCAGATACATATTCTAAGACTCCGGTTTTTCGTATCCATATATGAACCTTGATTTGATTTGTAAACTGATTAAAACAATGTTATAAATGTGATTACGATACATAAACAGTTTAAAAGAGAACATTTGTAGGTTAGAGAGAGAGAGAGAGAGAGAGAGAGAGAGAGAGAGAGAGAGAGAGAGAGAGAGATTCATTTAGAAATAGTAGTAAGTTGGCCAGGGCACCAGCCACCCGTTGAGGTACTACCGCTAGGGTGTTATGGGGTCTTTGACTGGCCAAACAGTACTACATTGGATCTGTCTCTCCGGTTACGATTCATTTTCCCTTTGCCTACACACACACTGAATAGTCTGGCCTATTCTTTACATATTCTCCTCTGTCCTCATACACCTGACAACACAGAATACCAAACAATTCTTCTTCACTCAAGGGGTTACTGCACTGTAATTGTTCAGTGGCCACTTTCCTTTTGGTAAGGGTAGAAGAGACTCTTTAGCTTTGGTAAGCAGTTCTTCCAGGAGAAGGACACTCCAAAATCAAACCATTATTCTTTAGTCTTGGGTAGTGCCACAACCTCTGTACCATGGTCTTCCACTGTCTTGGGTTACAGTTATCTTGCTTGAGGGTACACTTGGGCACACTCTCCTATCTCATTTCTCTTTCTCTTGTTTTGTTCAAGTTTTTATAGTTTATACAGGAGGTATTTAATAATTGTTACTCTTCTTAAAATATTTTATTTTCCTTTTTTCCTTTACTCACTGAGATATTTTCCCTGCTGGAGCCCCTGGTCTTAGAGCATCCTGTTTTCCAAATAGGGTTGTGGTTTAGCAAGTAATAATAATAATAATAATAATAATAATAATAATAATAATAATAATAGACATTTGTATTTGACTAAAATTTTAGCTGCAATACATTGACCCAGGCGATTTTTTCCTTGATATCATACAAGAAAGTATCTGTCGAACTAACAAGCAAAAGGAGAAATCCTGGAGGTCATGCTGTCTTAAACTTTTATTTAACTATTTTAAAAGACATAAGAGGTAATGGCGAGGACTCAGAGTGCTTCCAAAAAGTTTCTTTTGCCACTGGATGAACATTTTTTTGCAGAGAAAAAGATACGGAATCTCTTCCTGCTAAATATTATTATTATTATTATTATTATTATTATTATTATTATTATTATTATTATTATTATTATTATTGTTATTATTATTATTATTATTATTATTATTATTAGCTAAGCTACAACCTTAGTTGGAAAAGCAAGATGCTATATACCCAAGGGCTCCAACAAGGTAAAATAGCCCACTGAGAAAAGGAGATAAGGAAATAAATGAAAGAAATGAGAAATAATTGACAATTAAAATAGAGTATTTTAAGAACAGTAATATCATCAAAACATATATTTCATATATAAACTATAAAAAGGCTTATATCAGCTTGTTCAACATAAAAAACATTTGCTGCAAGTTTGAACTTTTGAAGTTCAACTGATTCAACTACCTGATTATGATCATTTTCTATAATTTAAGACGAAATAAGAACTTCCTTTATCAGAACCTAAAATGTTGTAATATGTATGAAAATTCTATATAAATATATATAGAAATATTTCATAATTCTTTAGTCTGAAAATATAGTTTTCAAAACTGATTTGATTTTCATGTATTTGATAGTATTTTCATATTATCCAATCTTCTACTTTTTTTTTCAACAATATTTCCTTTTTGTTTTTACACTATTTTTATGAACAAAATATTCTATATATTTGCCTTTTGTATGTTCATTTCAGCCTTAACATCACTATATATAAACAGAATATCTCACATAGAATTATTTTACCACATTGTTAAAAAATTTACACCACCAGACTATTATTATTATTATTATTATAATTATTATTATTATTATTATTATTATTATTATTTTTATTATTATTATTATTATTATTATTATTATTATTATAATTTTTATTATTATTATTATTATTAATATTATTATTATTATTATTATTATTATTATTATTATTTTTATTATTAGCTAAGCTACATTTCTGGTGGGAAAAGCAGAATGCTACAAGCCCAAGGACTCCAGGAGCGAATGTTTCAAAATGAGGATAGGGAATAGGGGAATGGCAAATAAACTATATATAAGTAATGAATAAAAAATTCACCATATTCTAATACCAGTAACAACTTTGAAATAGATCAGTTATATTCTGATATATATTAAGAAATCCTTTTAAATCTTAATTTGTATTTCTAAGAAATGCAATTTTATGTAAATCAAAATCTTATTTTTTGTAGTAGTTATAATATACTATTAATATTGAATTGGAAAAGACATTTCCTTA
>NC_090727.1:56037012-56042012 GCF_036898095.1 Palaemon carinicauda | reverse complement strand
ACTTTCCTTTTATTAGTTGATTAGATTATCGTGTAGCATGAGGAAGCTTACTTTGCTAAATAATTAATTGATTACCCCTTTTCCTGTCATTTCGTTACTGAGAGATATCAAATAAGTACTGGTACTGAGTATTGCTAAGACGTCGTCGTAAACATTTACCAGCGCTTCCCTTCGAGGCCTATAAGGCAAGCAGTTCTTAAACGAACGAACGTAAGTGTGGCCACTCTTCTTTTGCAAATGTGGCACCGTAGCAGTAACAACCAAACTAGGTTGAACCCTTCGTCAGGCTGGGAGAATCGAAGGGAGGAAAATTCCCCCTTTGTTCGTTTTATTCTGTCAGGTACCCCCAAAAATTTGGGGAAGTGCCTTGTTGAATAGATTGCCAGACTGGGGTTCAAATACCGCTCAAACTCGTTAGTTTCTTTAGTCGCTGCAGCCTCGTCCTCCTTCTGAACCTATAGGTCTATCTGCTGAGTTATCAGCAGCCATTGCCTAGCCCTCCTTGGTCTTAGCTTGCATGTAGATGGGGCTTGGGCGTTGATCATATGCATTTATGGTCAGTCTACAGGGCATTGTCCTGTTTGATAGGGTAATGTCACTGTCCCCTGCTTCTGCCATTCATGAGTGGCCTTTAAACCTTTTAACCAGAAGTTTAAAACACCAATAACAATGTCGTAGAAATTAATATGAATCACAACATAAACATATATCGTTGGAAGTAACACAAAGGATTTGAATTTGAATTGAATCAATTGCTCTACAGAATATCATCATCATCATCATCATCATCATCCTATCCTCCTACGCCTATTGACGCAAAGGGCCTCGGTTAGATTTCACCAGTCGTCTCTGTCTTGAGCTTTTAAATCAACACTTCTTCATTCATCATCTCCTACTACACGCTTCATAGTCCTCAACCATGTAGGCCTGTGTTTTCCAACTCTTCTAGTGGCTTGTGGAGCCCAGCTGAAAGTTTGGTAAACTAATCTCTCGTGGCGAAACCATCTCCATCTACCCCTCATCATGATCTCATCCACATACACCACTCGAGTAATCTCTCTTATAGTTTCATTTCTAATCCTGTCCTCCCAATATTGTTCTGAGGGATTTTTTCTCAACTCTACAAAATCTGTTGGATATCTGTTTTTATAGTTTATACAGATGTCTATTTTAATGTTATTACTCTTAAAGTAATTCATTTTCCTTGTTTCCTTTCCTCACTGGGCTATTTTCCATGTTGGAGCCCCTGCGCTTATAGCATCCTACTTTTCCAACTAGGGTTGTAGCTTAGCAAGTAATAATAATAATAATAATAATAATAATAATAATGATAATAATAATACTATCGTTTCATTGTCATACCACAACTCATGTTCATACAGAATACCAGTGAGATTAGATCAGTTGCCACACAAAATATCAGTCGTCGAATAATCCAGGGGGCTTCACCTCCAAAGCGTTATTTCGGCAATATCCTTTATCCATTACTTATGATCCTCTATTCATCAAGGCTGATAGTTGGAATTGATTTGATAGCAGGTAATGTAGAAAACTCTTAATGGGAACATTGACAGAGCCTTAAAATATGCTTACTTTCATTCATACAGGATTGGTAATAATAATAATAATAATAATAATAATAATAATAATAATAATAATATATGTTAAGTGTTTTTCCCATGAAAGAAGAGAAATGGACAAATATTAGGATAAATCTTTTTATATATTATATATGAACTGTTTGTTTTGATGATGCTATTGTTTTTATTGTTTTATTAAAATTTTCTATTATTTTTCATGTCATTTATTTATTTCCTTTCTTCAGTGGGCTATTTTTCCTTGTTGGAGCTCTTGGGCTTATAGCAACTGGCTTTGCAACTCAGGCTATAGCTTAGCTAGGGATAGCAATACTAATACTAATAATAATAATAATAATGAGACTTTTATCTAAAGTCAAGCGCTTTCGTTTTTGGAAAAATATACGATACGAAAAACTAACTTTAGAAATGGAGCTCAGCTTTAGGTGTATCAAAGGTTGAAGGGATTACGAAATCCCTTTCACATAAGCGTTTTTTTTTTCATGTGGTAATTACAATTTCAGTCAGAAACGTTCGTGATTATTGAACATCTAAATAAACGACAATTAAGCATAGAGAAGTAACGTTTTCCTAACCCTTTTTATTTAGAAATGGGGTTAATTGATTAACTAAAATCCTTACTCGAATAAAATTATGTGAACTATTATAACATACTTTCGCCTCAAACATCTTTAAGTAAAAAAAGAAAATTTTGTTTACTATGCCTTCTCTTGCTTGAGAGTACATTCAGTTACACTATTCTATCTTATATCTCTTCCTCTTGTTTTGTTAGTTTCTATAGTTTATATAGGTAATATTTATTTTAATGTTACTGTTCTTAAAATACAGACAGGTACACACACACACACACACACACACACATATATATATATATATGTATATATATATATTTATATAATATATATATATATAAACATATATATGCATATATATACAGTATATATATGTAAATATATACACACACACACATATATATATATATATATATATATATATAAATGAGTGTATGTGTTTTATGATACACATTCTATGCTCATCACGTGTTATCTCTTGTGATATTTACACACACACACACACACACACACATATATATATATATATATATATATATATATATATAGAGAGAGAGAGAGAGAGAGAGAGAGAGAGAGAGAGAGAGAGAGAGAGAGAGAGAGAGAACAAATTCATCTTTACGCGCAAACCAAAACTGAAAGAATACGAGCATTTCATCTGCATAGAATAGTTTACGTAATGTAATCAGATTTCACGTTTGCTTCTTCCTGGGTTTTTAGAACGATAACATTTTAATTATTTTATTTAGTTCCTTTATGATAATTATACTCCTTTTCTTATCGAGACACATTTAAATTCTTTTACTTTGTTGTTGTTTTTATAACAAAACTCCATTTGCTATCAAGACATATTTCAATTATTTTATTTTGTTCTCTTGTGATAATAACACTCCATTTGTTATCAAAACATTTTGATTATTTTATTTTGTTCTCTTGTGATAATTACAATCCATTTTTTACCAAGACAAGTCTTAATTATCTTTTTTTGTTTTCTTATGGTAATTACACTCCATTTGTTATTAAGACATATCTTATTGTTTTGTACTATAGAGCAGATAATGAAATAAAATGTAGGGTCAACATTTATAATAATAACAGAATTTTTAAAAATTTTTTTAATATAATCTCCTACTCCACAAGGCACAAGAAGAGTTGGAACACCCAGGCCTATATGGTTTAAAACTATGAAACGTGAAGCAGATGGTGATGCAAGGAGAAGTATTGATTTAAAAGCTCAAGATTCAGACGACCAGCGAAATCTAACCGAGACCCTTTACTTCAATAGGCGTAGCAGGATATGATGATGATGATGATGATGATGAAGATAAACATAGTATATATCTATTTTTACATTTAATCTTTTCAATAGTGATGCCTTTTCGAAACGATTATGAAACACACAAATACCTAGAAATAATTTGTAAATATAATCCAATGATACTTTTTTTCCTCTATTCGAGATTGAGAAACCACTGTCGAGGAATTAATTAACTTTTCATCCTTTATAGACATAGGAATAAAAAACTGAAATTGTTGAATATTAAGCAGTGACTCTGATTCGGTAGTAATTTTGATTGGCATCCGGCCAACTTTTATCAGTCCAGCCTGTCATTACTCGGATTGTCTTAAAAGAGTATTTAGTTCACAGGAATTATGATGCGGTTTTACCAGTTGAGATGGAATATCAAGTATAAGAATATTATTGAATGCTTGCAGTATTTAATTTGAAACAACAACAACAACAACATCAACAACAATAAAAACAACAACAACAACAACAACAACAACACAACTACCATAACAACAACAGATATGTAAATTTTCATCACCATGCTGACCACTGCGGGTTGGTTTTGGGATATTTTTGTATTATATATTTTCATATTTTATATATTATATATCATATTTCATATTTTATATATATCATATATATATATATATATATGTATATATATATACTATATATATATATATATATATATGTATATATATATATACAGTATATATATACATATATATATACATATATATATATATGTGTATATATATATACATATATATAAAATGAAAAATAATGGACACTTTTACCCTTTGCACTAGGACAAACCGAGCAGGACACCTGAAGAGACAGACAATCCAATAACACAACACATTCAAATCTTTAAAATTTCTCAAAGAAAAACCCAAAGTAAAGTTCATATGCTATTTAATTAACTCTGTCCCCACACAAACCCAGAGACTGGATATGAGAATAGATCTTCTTGAAGACTTATCTCAAAATAAGGCAGGGCCAATTTCCTTTGCTTTGGGGGGTAAGGAGGAGATGGAGGAGGAGGGGAAGGAGGAGGAGGAGAAGGAGAGGGGGAATTTTGGAGTGGGGGGGATAAGAGAAAACGAGCCTGGGAGTTACTTACCCACATTATTAATTCTTAAAGTTCGAAATTAGCTTCAATTGGCGACTTACAATTTTCCTTTTGGGGAATCAAGATGTGGTTGGATAAAAGGTTAAGAGTAAAGAAAATCGCTCGAATTCAATACTTTGCTATATATATATATATATATATATATATATATATATATATATATATATATATATATATATATATATACATATATGTATGTATGTATGTATATATATATATATATATATATATATATATATATATACATATATATATATATATATATATATATATATATGTATATATATATATATATATATATATATATATATATATATATTTATACATATATATATGTATATATATATATATATATATATATATATATATATATATATGTATATATATATATATATATATATTTATAT
>NC_090727.1:56032204-56036512 GCF_036898095.1 Palaemon carinicauda | reverse complement strand
GGCAATAGCTGACCTTATGAAAACAAGACGAGTAGATATTCTGTGTGTACAGGAGACAAGATGGAAAGGTAACAAAGCGAGAGAACTTGGGGAGGGGTATAAGATGTTCTATAGCGGAGCAAATAAAGAAGGTAGGAATGGTGTTGGAATAATTCTGTCAAGTGAAATGAAGAAGGAAATCGTTGAAGTAAATAGAAGAAACGATAGGATTATTTGGGTCAGGCTGATGGTTGAAAATTGCACTGTTAACATCTTTAGTGCATATGCACCCCAGTCAGGATGCTCAGATGAAGAGAAAGATCACCTCTGGTCAGACTTAGAGGAGGAGATGGAAAAGGTACCAGCAGATGAAAGATACCTTGTCGGGGGAGATCTGAATGGGCATGTAGGCCAGAATAACCATGTGATCAGCCGTATACATGGTGGGTATGGCTATGATGAAAGAAATGCAGAGGGTGAGAGAATTGTTGATTTTGCTGTGGCCAAGGATATGGTACTGGCGAACACTTTTTTTCACCAAGCGGCAAGAACATCTAGTTACGTACAAAAGCGGCGGAAGGTCCAGCCAGATAGATTACTTGATGTATAAGAGGAAAGATTTGCGCGAGGTAAAAGATTGTAAGGTCATACCAGGAGACCATGTGAGTGTGCAACATCGTTTGGTAGTGATGGACTTGGTTATGGAAAGTGAACAAATAAGGAAGAAAAAAATGCAGGGGCCAAAAAGGATTAAATGGTTTAAGCTGAAAGATATTGAACTTTGTAGGCAGTTTAAAGAAAAAGTATTAGAGGAACTAACTCATGAAATTGAGGATGTTGATGAATGGTGGAATAGAACGATGGAGATAATACTGCGGGTTGCTAGAGAAATACTGGGTGAGAGTAGTGGTAAGATGTTCGAAAATAAGGAAACGTGGTGGTTCAGTGAAGAAGTGAAGGATGCAACAAAGCAAAAGAGAGAAGCAAAGAAAAGGTGGGAGGGGACCCAAATGGAAGAGGACTGGATGGCCTATAAGGAAGCAAATAAATTAGCAAAGAAAATTGTAGCAATTGCTAAGGATAGAGCATATGATCAGCTTTACAAAGAGCTAGATACCAAGGAAGGGCAAGGAAAGATCTTTAAACTAGCACACATGAGAAATAAGAATACCAAGGATATAACACACATAAGACAGATTAAGGATAAGGATGGAAATATACTGAGAAATGAGAGAGACATAATAAAGAGATGGGAAGAATATTTTGAGGCCTTACTGAATGAAGAAAATGAAAGATTTCTAAGAGGAGACGGACACACAAATTGTGGACCAGTCACAGAAATAACAAAAGCTGAGGTTAGAGGGGCACTGGGAAAGATGAAAAATGGTAAAGCTGTGGGACCAGATGGCATACCCGCAGAAGCCTGGAAGGCTCTTGATGAGGAAGGAATTGACATATTGTGGCAGTTAATGAAAAAGATTATGGAAAGTGAGACAATACCCGAAAAATGGAGGGAAAGTATATTAATCCCAATATTCAAAGAGAAAGGGGACATACAGTGTTGTGAAAATTATCGAGGAATAAAACTCATGTCACATACACTGAAGGTATTTGAAAGAATTATGGATGAAAGATTACGGCAGCAAGTTTCCATCGGTAGACAGCAACTAGGATTCATGAAGGGGCTTAGTACTGTGGATGGTATTTTCGCTTTGAGACAAATTATGGAAAAGTACAGAGAGAAGCAAAAGGTCTTGCATATGGCCTTTATAGACCTAGAGAAGGCATATGACAGAGTACCACGACAGGAAATATGGAGATGTCTCAGGGAGAGAGGAGTGATGGAGAAGTATGTCAGAATGATCAGGGAGATGTATAGAAATGTAAAGACCAGCGTCAGATCTACAGTTGGAAGAACAGAAAATTTCCAAGTTGGAGTTGGGCTACATCAGGGATCTGCTCTAAGCCCACTCCTGTTTAACATCGTCTTGGATGTGTTAACAGAGGATGTCAGGGAGGAGCCACCATGGTGTCTGCTCTATGCAGATGATATAGTCTTGGTAGCCGAGAACAGGGAAGCACTGGAGGGGAAACTAGAAAGATGGAGATATGCCTTGGAGAGTAGAGGTTTAAGAATAAGCAGGAAGAAGACAGAGTATATGACAACCGAGATGGATGGCGACCAGCAAACAACAATCAAATTAGGCGGAGGAAACATCAAAAGGGTTCATAAATTCAAGTACCTTGGTTCAGTGATCGACAATGGGGGGAACATGGAAGAGGAAATTAACAACCGGATTCAGTGTGGATGGAACAACTGGAGGAGGGTGTCTGGTATCATATGTGATAGGAAAGTCCCTATAAGATTGAAGGGCAGAGTGCACAAGGCAGTGGTCAGACCAGCAATGACATATGGATTGGAAGCAGCACCCCTAAAGAAAACAGAGGGTAGAAAGTTGAACGTAACCGAGATGAGGATGCTTAGGTGGATGAGTGGAGTAACCAAAAAGGACAGGGTTAGAAATGAACATATTAGGGGTACAGTAAAAGTCACTGAGGCATCAAAGAAAGTGCAAGAGGCAAGGTTAAGATGGTATGGCCACCTGATGAGAAGAGAAGGGCAACACATGGCAAGAGAAGTGATGGACGTGGAGGTGGATGGAACACGAAGGAGAGGAAGACCTAAGACCAGGTGGAGAGATTGCATTAGAGATGATATGAGGGAGAAGGGAGTATGGGAGGAAATTACACAGGACAGAGGGAGATGGAAGAGACTCATTAGAAACGGCGACCCCGAATAGGGATAAAGCTGGGAAGAAGAAGAAGATTATTATTATTATTATTATTATTATTATTATTATTATTATTATTATTATTATTATTATTATTATTATTATTATTGAAAGCTTAAGAATAAGAACTAATTTTACTCATTTCTTCTATATAGAGATTCAAAGTGTTAGGTAGTAGTATGTTAAACCATAAATTATTCATCAATAATCTTTTCCAAAATGATGGTCAACCAGACCTAGCTCCCTGTCGTGTAAAGTTTCTTATCTTACTTTTTAATATGTTATTTTACATTTAAGTCCAAATTTCGAGAAAAAAAAAATATTCATGAAGTTTTTCCTACCAGTCTCAACTAAGTTATAAATCTAATTATTTCGCTTAATACATATTAAATTATGAGTAATTGAGAATATTTTTTTTTTTCATAATAATTCCCAAGATTACACCAAATAACACTAAGTCGTAAATAGAAGCTATATCGTATTTCGATATATTGTCATATGTTGGGTGTAAGAAGATTGATGGCTAACCATGGTAGGGAATAGTTTGGAAACTGAAGTTTTAGTAAGAGTAATGTAAAGTGTGTTTTGACCAAAATGTAATTCTTATATAAAAGTAAATTTTTCTTAGTGTGAATTTCCATTTAGTATAGTGCAATACTTTCTTATTTTTCTTTTATTGTTTGTTTTCTTGTATTCTTGGCCACTGGCAAAGTATTTTCTGATGCTGCCGTTGATTGACTCTGTTCCAACAAAAGAACACAATGAATAACACTTAAGTATAAACATAAAGGCTAATAATAATAATAATAATAATAATAATAATAATAATAATAATAATAATAATAATAATAATAATAATAATAATAATAATAATAATAATAATAATAATAATAATATTAAATCACTGAAATAGAAAAGAACTCGCTTATATATATATATCCCACTTCCATTAACATGAAGATAATCATACGTTATGAATCCAAATATTTATGTCCTCAGGTAATGGTGCCATTATATAAAGTAGCACAAATGTATCTTAATCAAATTGTAATACATAATGGAGGAATTAAAGTGGTTCTACACATTTCAGTGAACCAGCTGAGTAATTTGAAGAGGTGCTGATACTGGGTACCTTTATGTGAACCATAAATTTGCCTGTTGGACCAGCCATTATGGAACCAAGTTAATGTATCCCCCATTCGACAAGCACTGCAATGGATCGTTATTAACCTGTGGACGGAAATTTTTTTTTTATATCCTTCCAAAAGAAATGTGAAATCAATTCATGTTTGGTTAGTAAATTCATAAAATGATGGTTTGGCATTTTTTTTTCACAATGTAAGTTTAGAATCACTTATTTTTAAGAGAATTGATATTTCCGTCAAAATAAAAACCAAATAAGGTTATTTTTGTGCAACAGAACATTCACTCAAAAGTTAGGCCAAGGTTGCTTAGACTCTGGTTATATAATGCTTTAAAATTGCTTATTAGAGAGAGAGAGAGAGAGAGAGAGAGAGAGAGAGAGAGAGAGAGAGAG
>NC_090727.1:56024704-56027204 GCF_036898095.1 Palaemon carinicauda | reverse complement strand
TAGAGAAATTTTCCACATAATATATTTGTTTTGAAAACAATGATTATTTGATGAATAGAAAGTTATTATTATTATTATTATTATTATTATTATTATTATTATTATTATTATTATTATTATTATTATTATTATTATTATTATTTATTAAAATCTTGATATTCACGGAAGATATTTAAAATAGATGAATTATAAACTGCATGTTGTTAATTTCTTTTAATATTTGGAGAATCTGTAAAGGTTAATAGCATGATCAGAAAAATGCGGTTGCAGTAGACTGGGTTTATTGATGGTGACTTTTCTTTTTGATGAGTTTAATTGACACAATGGTCATAACTAGGCTTCTGTTCCTTCCTCAATGACGTTGCTATTGACAAGTTGTGTTGTGATGTTCTTTGGAATAGATTGTTGGAGGAACTACTTTGTGGGGATGTCATCCGGAAGATCACTCAGGATAGACAGAAATAATGTTTAATGTTGTACACAATGAAAAACATGTCTTAGGGTTGTAATGGCCAATGTGGTAATGTCCCTGACTGGTGAACGCTACACTGGGGTTTAAGTCCCGCTCAAACTTGGTAGTTTATTTGGTAGCTGCATCCAAACCTTCCTTGTGAGCTAAGGGGTGGAGCTTTGGGGGATCCTATATGTCTATTTGCTGAGTCATCAAAAGCCATTGCCTGGCCCTCCTTGGTCCTAGCTTTGGTGGAGACGGGGTTTGGCCGTTGATCATATGTATTAATGGTTTGTCTCTAGGGCCTTGTTCTGCTTAATAGGCCAATGGCACTGTCCCTTGCCTCTGCCATTCTTATGTGGCCTTTAAACCCTCATGAACTTGGCAGAGGACTTGGATTTCAGTTACTGTAACATCTTGACTCTATATAGAATTTCGTTATATGAACGGATGTAAAGCACAATTCCCTCGGACACAGATTTATTTCAGCATTGTCTATTACAGCAGTACTGTATTGTTTAATTTTCAGCATTGTCTATTACAGCGCTAATGTATTGTTTAATTCTCAGTATTGTCTATTACAACACTACTGTATTGTTTAATTCTCAGTATTGTCTATAACAGCACTACTGTATTGTTTAATTTTCAGCATTGTCTATTACAGCGCTACTGTATTGTTTAATTTTCAGTATTGTCTATTACAGCACTACTGTATTGTGTAATATCCTGTCCTCCTATGTTTTACTTGTGCTGGGAATAAAGGATGATAATATCCACAGGATTAATTGTCATTGGGATTTAACATTCATCTACTAATGAAACAATTCTTGAACGCCTGTTATGTATAAGTATTATCACTATTTTTTATATAGCTTTCAAATTACACAGCAAAAAGCTCTATTTTTAAATATATGTAAGAAAAATCAGAGATCAATATGTATGTACGTATGTATGTATGCATATATATATATATATATATATATATATATATATATATATATATATATATATATATATATATATATATATATACATATATATATATATATATATATATATATATATATATATATATATATATATATATATATATATATATATATATATAATACTAGCCAAGCTACAACCCTAGTTGGAAAAGCATGATGCTACTATAAGCCCAAGGCTCCGACAAGGAAATATAGCCCAGTGAGGAATGTAAAAAATGAAATAAATAAACTATATAAGATGTAATGAACAATTGAAATAAACATTTTAAGAACAGTTACAGCATTTAAACGTATCTTTCTTAAATAAACTATAAAAAGAGACTTATGACAGCCCGTATAACATAAAAAACATGTTTTGCAAGTGTGAACTTTCGAGAGAGAGAGAGAGAGAGAGAGAGAGAGAGAGAGAGAGAGAGAGAGAGAGAGAGAGAGAGAGAGAGACTACCAATGAACCTATAAATTCCTGAACTCTGCAACAATTTTATGTGTATTTACTTTGCTTGTGATTTCTATTCTTTCAGAAGTGGTTTTTAGTCATCATTCACATTTCCATTCTCCGATTTCTTACAAGCCTTTCTTTCTACTTATAAGTGCTTCTAACAATATTCTTCACCTTTGCTATTTTTTCTATTTCATGAATGATTCTCTCGCATCAATGACTAGTAATCCTTTATGTACGATCATCCTCGTGTTATTAATATAGTTATCTTTCAGGATTATCGTCATATAGCTTTTGCATCTTTAGTTAATGACATTTCATTATTTCAAAGTTTTCATAATCTCCTCCTCCTACCATATTAATTTCCTGATCATCATCTTCAGAATCATTCGACATGATTCTTTTTATAACTCTTTCTGACGTCTCTTTTTATCTTATCATTCACCGTTACCTTTCATCGTTGCATTTTCTCATTCTTCTTATCACACTCCCCTTCCCTTGCAGTATTCTTTCTTATTTCCACCCATATTCATATGTTTAATTAGCCCTCACTCTTCTTTTCTCTCATACAACGGCATATTTGCAGAAGGAACCTTCATTTAGTGTAACGGAAGAAAACGT
>NC_090727.1:56017204-56019704 GCF_036898095.1 Palaemon carinicauda | reverse complement strand
TGTTCCTTCCTCAATGACGTTGCTATTGACAAGTTGTGTTGTGATGTTCTTTGGAATAGATTGTTGGAGGAACTACTTTGTGGGGATGTCATCCGGAAGATCACTCAGGATAGACAGAAATAATGTTTAATGTTGTACACAATGAAAAACATGTCTTAGGGTTGTAGTGGCCAATGTGGTAATGTCCCTGACTGGTGAACGCTACACTGGGGTTTAAGTCCCGCTCAAACTTGGTAGTTTATTTGGTAGCTGCATCCAAACCTTCCTTGTGAGCTAAGGGGTGGAGCTTTGGGGGATCCTATATGTCTATTTGCTGAGTCATCAAAAGCCATTGCCTGGCCCTCCTTGGTCCTAGCTTTGGTGGAGACGGGGTTTGGCCGTTGATCATATGTATTAATGGTTTGTCTCTAGGGCCTTGTTCTGCTTAATAGGCCAATGGCACTGTCCCTTGCCTCTGCCATTCTTATGTGGCCTTTAAACCCTCATGAACTTGGCAGAGGACTTGGATTTCAGTTACTGTAACATCTTGACTCTATATAGAATTTCGTTATATGAACGGATGTAAAGCACAATTCCCTCGGACACAGATTTATTTCAGCATTGTCTATTACAGCAGTACTGTATTGTTTAATTTTCAGCATTGTCTATTACAGCGCTAATGTATTGTTTAATTCTCAGTATTGTCTATTACAACACTACTGTATTGTTTAATTCTCAGTATTGTCTATAACAGCACTACTGTATTGTTTAATTTTCAGCATTGTCTATTACAGCGCTACTGTATTGTTTAATTTTCAGTATTGTCTATTACAGCACTACTGTATTGTGTAATATCCTGTCCTCCTATGTTTTACTTGTGCTGGGAATAAAGGATGATAATATCCACAGGATTAATTGTCATTGGGATTTAACATTCATCTACTAATGAAACAATTCTTGAACGCCTGTTATGTATAAGTATTATCACTATTTTTTATATAGCTTTCAAATTACACAGCAAAAAGCTCTATTTTTAAATATATGTAAGAAAAATCAGAGATCAATATGTATGTACGTATGTATGTATGCATATATATATATATATATATATATATATATATATATATATATATATATATATATATATATATATATATATATATATATATATATATATATATATATATATATATATATATATATATATATATATATATATATATATATATATATATATATAATACTAGCCAAGCTACAACCCTAGTTGGAAAAGCATGATGCTACTATAAGCCCAAGGCTCCGACAAGGAAATATAGCCCAGTGAGGAATGTAAAAAATGAAATAAATAAACTATATAAGATGTAATGAACAATTGAAATAAACATTTTAAGAACAGTTACAGCATTTAAACGTATCTTTCTTAAATAAACTATAAAAAGAGACTTATGACAGCCCGTATAACATAAAAAACATGTTTTGCAAGTGTGAACTTTCGAGAGAGAGAGAGAGAGAGAGAGAGAGAGAGAGAGAGAGAGAGAGAGAGAGAGAGAGAGAGAGAGACTACCAATGAACCTATAAATTCCTGAACTCTGCAACAATTTTATGTGTATTTACTTTGCTTGTGATTTCTATTCTTTCAGAAGTGGTTTTTAGTCATCATTCACATTTCCATTCTCCGATTTCTTACAAGCCTTTCTTTCTACTTATAAGTGCTTCTAACAATATTCTTCACCTTTGCTATTTTTTCTATTTCATGAATGATTCTCTCGCATCAATGACTAGTAATCCTTTATGTACGATCATCCTCGTGTTATTAATATAGTTATCTTTCAGGATTATCGTCATATAGCTTTTGCATCTTTAGTTAATGACATTTCATTATTTCAAAGTTTTCATAATCTCCTCCTCCTACCATATTAATTTCCTGATCATCATCTTCAGAATCATTCGACATGATTCTTTTTATAACTCTTTCTGACGTCTCTTTTTATCTTATCATTCACCGTTACCTTTCATCGTTGCATTTTCTCATTCTTCTTATCACACTCCCCTTCCCTTGCAGTATTCTTTCTTATTTCCACCCATATTCATATGTTTAATTAGCCCTCACTCTTCTTTTCTCTCATACAACGGCATATTTGCAGAAGGAACCTTCATTTAGTGTAACGGAAGAAAACGTTAAGAAGTTTGCTTTTCCTTGGTTCTTACCATCACTCCTTGGACACATATTTGACCAAAAAGCCTCGTGAATTACTGTAATTACTGACGTTAAGCATCTGCATAAGTCATGGCGAGGAATTGTTGTTGGAGAGGCAGAGGGTTTCACTACGGTGTAGTCTGCAAACAAACGTTCCTAAACTCACATACAAACAAATATAACAGGAGGAAAGTTAGCATCCGTTTGGCAGGTCATTAGTCTTCATAGCTAGGAGCCGGAGCGGAAGAATAGAGCCTTTTGTATATCTTGTTCATTCTTCACTATTTCGTAATTCCTTCCCCCTATTTTTTTCTTGAAAAATGA
>NC_090727.1:56009704-56012204 GCF_036898095.1 Palaemon carinicauda | reverse complement strand
TGCCTGGCCCTCCTTGGTCCTAGCTTTGGTGGAGACGGGGTTTGGCCGTTGATCATATGTATTAATGGTTTGTCTCTAGGGCCTTGTTCTGCTTAATAGGCCAATGGCACTGTCCCTTGCCTCTGCCATTCTTATGTGGCCTTTAAACCCTCATGAACTTGGCAGAGGACTTGGATTTCAGTTACTGTAACATCTTGACTCTATATAGAATTTCGTTATATGAACGGATGTAAAGCACAATTCCCTCGGACACAGATTTATTTCAGCATTGTCTATTACAGCAGTACTGTATTGTTTAATTTTCAGCATTGTCTATTACAGCGCTAATGTATTGTTTAATTCTCAGTATTGTCTATTACAACACTACTGTATTGTTTAATTCTCAGTATTGTCTATAACAGCACTACTGTATTGTTTAATTTTCAGCATTGTCTATTACAGCGCTACTGTATTGTTTAATTTTCAGTATTGTCTATTACAGCACTACTGTATTGTGTAATATCCTGTCCTCCTATGTTTTACTTGTGCTGGGAATAAAGGATGATAATATCCACAGGATTAATTGTCATTGGGATTTAACATTCATCTACTAATGAAACAATTCTTGAACGCCTGTTATGTATAAGTATTATCACTATTTTTTATATAGCTTTCAAATTACACAGCAAAAAGCTCTATTTTTAAATATATGTAAGAAAAATCAGAGATCAATATGTATGTACGTATGTATGTATGCATATATATATATATATATATATATATATATATATATATATATATATATATATATATATATATATATATATATATATATATATATATACATATATATATATATATATATATATATATATATATATATATATATATATATATATATATATATATAATACTAGCCAAGCTACAACCCTAGTTGGAAAAGCATGATGCTACTATAAGCCCAAGGCTCCGACAAGGAAATATAGCCCAGTGAGGAATGTAAAAAATGAAATAAATAAACTATATAAGATGTAATGAACAATTGAAATAAACATTTTAAGAACAGTTACAGCATTTAAACGTATCTTTCTTAAATAAACTATAAAAAGAGACTTATGACAGCCCGTATAACATAAAAAACATGTTTTGCAAGTGTGAACTTTCGAGAGAGAGAGAGAGAGAGAGAGAGAGAGAGAGAGAGAGAGAGAGAGAGAGAGAGAGAGAGAGAGACTACCAATGAACCTATAAATTCCTGAACTCTGCAACAATTTTATGTGTATTTACTTTGCTTGTGATTTCTATTCTTTCAGAAGTGGTTTTTAGTCATCATTCACATTTCCATTCTCCGATTTCTTACAAGCCTTTCTTTCTACTTATAAGTGCTTCTAACAATATTCTTCACCTTTGCTATTTTTTCTATTTCATGAATGATTCTCTCGCATCAATGACTAGTAATCCTTTATGTACGATCATCCTCGTGTTATTAATATAGTTATCTTTCAGGATTATCGTCATATAGCTTTTGCATCTTTAGTTAATGACATTTCATTATTTCAAAGTTTTCATAATCTCCTCCTCCTACCATATTAATTTCCTGATCATCATCTTCAGAATCATTCGACATGATTCTTTTTATAACTCTTTCTGACGTCTCTTTTTATCTTATCATTCACCGTTACCTTTCATCGTTGCATTTTCTCATTCTTCTTATCACACTCCCCTTCCCTTGCAGTATTCTTTCTTATTTCCACCCATATTCATATGTTTAATTAGCCCTCACTCTTCTTTTCTCTCATACAACGGCATATTTGCAGAAGGAACCTTCATTTAGTGTAACGGAAGAAAACGTTAAGAAGTTTGCTTTTCCTTGGTTCTTACCATCACTCCTTGGACACATATTTGACCAAAAAGCCTCGTGAATTACTGTAATTACTGACGTTAAGCATCTGCATAAGTCATGGCGAGGAATTGTTGTTGGAGAGGCAGAGGGTTTCACTACGGTGTAGTCTGCAAACAAACGTTCCTAAACTCACATACAAACAAATATAACAGGAGGAAAGTTAGCATCCGTTTGGCAGGTCATTAGTCTTCATAGCTAGGAGCCGGAGCGGAAGAATAGAGCCTTTTGTATATCTTGTTCATTCTTCACTATTTCGTAATTCCTTCCCCCTATTTTTTTCTTGAAAAATGAATTGTTTTATTTTTTACTTGGAATATTTACATAAAAATGCTTTTTACTGGACAGTACTTACCGCCATTGCACTAAAAAAGGCTCCTTTAGAGGTAGGATTTTTATTTTTTAGGAAATTCTGGTTAATTAGCCTTTGACAAGTTTTTATTGTAATTGGCCATCTACAGTCTACACTTCGTTCTAAAAAGGAATATAAAGCTCTTTACTGGGTAACGCTTCCAGGAAATTATAATGAAATAGTATATCCATAGTTGTCTAATAAATAAGACACATGTCTTGTATTTAGTATCACCAAAAATTATTACCTAGGATTTTGTTATAATTTATGGT
>NC_090727.1:56004704-56007204 GCF_036898095.1 Palaemon carinicauda | reverse complement strand
ATATATATATATATATATATATATATATATATATATATATATATATTTATTTATTTATTTATTTAATTTTTTATATATATATATATATATATATATATATATATATATATATATATATATATATATATATATATATATATATATATATATATATATATATATATATATATATATATATCGGCTATATTACAGAAAAATTCAGCTGGAAACCAATTACCTTACGACTAACACCATCTGCTATACCTTTTAACACCTATCATAAACGATATTAATTTTTTATATGATAATCCAATGTCGATTGACATTATTTACAAAAACGTTATTATTTTATGCCACAATAGAATTTTCAATAAAGAAATCTTTCATATAAGTTCCCCTTTTTGGTTACTTTGCGTTTTACTTAAAAGGGTGTTGTATTTTATTTTGTTTCTGTAAGATAGCCTCAAGCAATTATTAGTGACACAAGTTATAACCCAAATGGCCACAATAGAAACTATACAAAAAGACTGGTGCAATGTTCCACATAGGTGAGATACCCCTTCTCAATCTGTTTTCAGTATCTTTGTTCATACAAATCAACCATTTTTTTTTTGCATCATCGTCTTCCTTTATACTTTCCTATTTGATAGTCTACTTATATAATCCATGTTCATTATTCATCTCAATTGGATCATTCATATTCTTGGAAACATTGTAACTGTGTTATCAGTGGGACCTTTATTGGTTTATCTCTTTTTATATGTCCTTTTTTTACTATAACTGTTATCTTCTAAATATATTTTCTTATTAGATACATTTCTTTTAACATCTTATCCCCTTGCACACTACTGATCGTCAAATTTACTGGATTTCGATATCTTATCCCTTAAGATATCATTTCCTTACTGTCACTTTGCCAATTCATTATACGACGTTCTATAATCCTTTTGTAATTTTTTTTGTTTCGGTATATCTTTACTGTCAATTACCGGTTTCCCCTCATCGAAACTGCAAAAGTATCCCCTCCCCTAATATATCGTTTCATTTCACTCCAACTGCTCCTCGTGCGAGGATCTCTCCAAATAACTTTTTTATCTCTATTGTAATAGCAGCTGTCATTACCCCCCTCCCCTAATATATCGTTTCATTTCACTCCAACTGCTCCTCGTGCGAGGATCTCTCCAAATAACTTTTTTATCTCTATTGTAATAGCAGCTGTCATTACCCACTGGTTTTCTTTCGTAATTAAGTAAAAATTAATTATTGGCATAATTAACTATGTCAACGGTATGCAAAAGAAATACAAATTTTCATTCATGCAACGGTGCATGGAGGTAAAATGTAAAAAAAAAAAAAAATACCAATAAAATAGCCAGTCTCCGTTAATTGCACAAATATTTCCGTATACTATACAGTATATCGATTTAATACACTATTAGTTGCCCTCAACACTGATGGTGAAAACGGTTGAATTTTTAATATATGAGTTATATTAGAGAAATTTTCCACATAATATATTTGTTTTGAAAACAATGATTATTTGATGAATAGAAAGTTATTATTATTATTATTATTATTATTATTATTATTATTATTATTATTATTATTATTATTATTATTATTATTATCATTATTATTATTATTATTTATTAAAATCTTGATATTCACGGAAGATATTTAAAATAGATGAATTATAAACTGCATGTTGTTAATTTCTTTTAATATTTGGAGAATCTGTAAAGGTTAATAGCATGATCAGAAAAATGCGGTTGCAGTAGACTGGGTTTATTGATGGTGACTTTTTGATGAGTTTAATTGACACAATGGTCATAACTAGGCTTCTGTTCCTTCCTCAATGACGTTGCTATTGACAAGTTGTGTTGTGATGTTCTTTGGAATAGATTGTTGGAGGAACTACTTTGTGGGGATGTCATCCGGAAGATCACTCAGGATAGACAGAAATAATGTTTAATGTTGTACACAATGAAAAACATGTCTTAGGGTTGTAGTGGCCAATGTGGTAATGTCCCTGACTGGTGAACGCTACACTGGGGTTTAAGTCCCGCTCAAACTTGGTAGTTTATTTGGTAGCTGCATCCAAACCTTCCTTGTGAGCTAAGGGGTGGAGCTTTGGGGGATCCTATATGTCTATTTGCTGAGTCATCAACAGCCATTGCCTAGCCCTCCTTGGTCCTAGCTTTGGTGGAGACGGGGTTTGGCCGTTGATCATATGTATTAATGGTTTGTCTCTAGGGCCTTGTTCTGCTTAATAGGCCAATGGCACTGTCCCTTGCCTCTGCCATTCTTATGTGGCCTTTAAACCCTCATGAACTTGGCAGAGGACTTGGATTTCAGTTACTGTAACATCTTGACTCTATATAGAATTTCGTTATATGAACGGATGTAAAGCACAATTCCCTCGGACACAGATTTATTTCAGCATTGTCTATTACAGCAGTACTGTATTGTTTAATTTTCAGCATTGTCTATTACAGCGCTAATGTATTGTTTAATTCTCAGT
>NC_090727.1:55994704-55999704 GCF_036898095.1 Palaemon carinicauda | reverse complement strand
ACGTTCCTATCTGTTTGACTGATATCACCTTTAAAATAGAGGGGATTAAATCCCTATGCAACATCAGTTAAAAAGGGTAAATCAAACACGGATAGCATATACCGCAGACTTCTTTATTTACTTTGGAAAAAAGATAAAATCCAACCATACGCTCTCTCTCTCTCTCTCTCTCTCTCTCTCTCTCTCTCTCTCTCTCTCTCTCTCTCTCTCTCTCTCTCTCTCTCTCTCTCAAAAATATATCTACGATTAAAAAGATTGCTGTAGTAATGGTTTGAAGAACTAAAATTGGACGTGCTTAAACCTTCTTATATATGTAAGTCTTCTTTTAAAGAAGAATTACAGCTCGTATTTAGGTATAATCTCTACACTTACATATCTGAGTATCCGGAATAACTCAGTAAGTAGATTTGATCACCTAATCAGATATATGAGTGTTCAGATTTTAGAGTCGTTGATAAGCGATTTTCTTATATTTTTGCAAGATGAAAAAATATACCTTTTAAGAGATTATGTTAGTCGATCTCCCAAGTTCTACAGCATAAGATTATTTCCTTTATTACTTATAGAGTTAATATCATCTCACGTTAAAGGTGCTTAGGGTACGTGCATACATTGCATTTTTGGTGTCCGAATAAACATAAATAAATGATGACATAATACCTGGTCCCAAATTGTCTACAACATATACGCATATATATATATATATATATATATATATATATATATATATATATATATATATATATATATATATATATATATATATATATATATTATATATATATATACTGTTTCTCTAAGTGTGTATACTTTATTGTGGTGAAAGGGATTGTCTATTGCTATGACCAGCAAAGTTGAATGAAAAGGGGCCACCCATACCTGGTTGTTCCGCTGTGAGTTATTGGTCAAAAGTATCCCGCCATCACCAAACATCAGTTGGCCAGCGTATATTTAAAAACTGGCTGAAACACAAACTTCAATAAGGTTATGCCTAATTCCTTTGTCTTGCAGGGGACTGGAAACGGCTGATGTTAGTTGATGTTTTTTTTTTATTATTATTATTATTATTATTATTATTATTATTATTATTATTATTATTATTATTATTATTATTATTATTATTATTCTATATATATATATATATATATATATATATATATATATATATATATATATATATATATATATATATATATATATATATTAGGCTGGCCAGGGCACCAGCTACCATTGATATACTACCGCCAGAGAATTATTGGGTCCTTTGACTAGCCAGACAGCAGAATATTGGATCCCTCTCTCTGGTTACGACTCATTTTGTATTTGCTTGCATATACACCGAATAGTCTGGCCTATTCTTACCACATTCTACTCTATCCTCATACACCCGACAACACTGAGATTGCCAAACAATTATTCTTCCTTCCTTTTTTTCAGTGGTTAATTTCCTCTTGGTAACGGTAGAAGAAACTCTAAAGATATTGTAAGCAGCTCTTCTAGGAGAAGGAGACAACAAAATTGAACTATTGTTCTCTGGTCTTGGTTAGTTTCATAGACTCTGTAGCGTGGCCTTCCACGGTCTTGGGTTAAAGCTCTGTTTCTTGAGGGTACACTTGGGCATGTTATCCAATCCTCTTTCTCTCTTGCGAAGGACCTAATTTAATATGGTTGTTTTTGAAATATTTCAATTTTATTGTTTATTCTTCTCATTTTGCTTGTTTATTTAATTGTTTCCTTTTCTCGCTGGGCTATTTTTCTGTGTTAGAGCCCTTGGGTGTATAACCTCTTAACATCTTGCTTTCCTCTCTAAGTTATAGCCTAGTTTGTAATAATACACACACATGTATTTATATACTGTATAGATATCATCAGCATCATCATCATCTCCTATCACGCATATTGATACAAAAGAGTTTCGATTATATTGCGCCAGTCGTCTCCATCATGAGCTTTTAAATCAATTTTTCTCCATTCATCCTCTCCTACTTCACCTTTCATTGTTCTCAGCCATGTAGGCCTGAGTCTTGCAACTCTTCTAGTGCCTTGTGGAGTCCAGTTGAAAGTTTGGTGAATTAATCTCCCTTGGGGAGTGCAAAGAGCATGCCCAAACCATCTGCATCTACCACTGACTATGATTTCATCCCCATATGGCATTTGAGTTGAGTAACTCCATTATAGTTTCATTTTTAATCCTGTTCTACCACTTAACTCCCAAAATTCCTTTGAGGGCTTTGTTCTCAAATCTGAAAATTCTGTTGGATATCGTTTTATTGTCATACCACGACTCACCGGCCTCAATAAATTGATATATAGTCTGATTTGATTTCCTAATTATACTTAACCTATCCAGTGTCTGATTTTTTTTTTCCAATCTTTCATTATACTCACATTCTAAAGATCCTTTATTAGAATTCATCGTTCTTAAATGTGTAAATATTTCTATCTTATTAAACCATACTCTTTCCAATGATACTTAATTTTCCATTGCTTATTCCGTTCTCATCATCTCTGTGTTTCTGAAATTTAGCTTGAGCTCTACCTCATGTAATATTTCATGCATTCTGGTAAGCAAGGTTTCCAAGTCCTGTGGTGTTCTACTAATAAGGACGTCTTCAGCTTACTCTTGGTCATCTAATCCCTGCTACCAATCCAGTCTAATACTTCACCATCCCAACTTGTTCCATGTATTACATAATCCATGGTGAGGTTAACCAATATAGGTGATAATACATTCCCTTGGAGTAATCAGCATCATCATCATCTCCTATCACGCATATTGATACAAAAGAGTTTCGATTATATTGCGCCAGTCGTCTCCATCATGAGCTTTTAAATCAATTTTTCTCCATTCATCATCTCCTATTTCACCTTTCATTGTTCTCAGCCATGTAGGCCTGAGTCTTGCAACTCTTCTAGAGCCTTGTGGAGTCCAGTTGAAAGTTTGGTGAATTAATCTCCCTTGGGGAGTGCAAAGAGCATGCCCAAACCATCTACATCTACCACTGACTATGATTTCATCCCCATATGGCATTTGAGTTGAGTAACTCCATTATAGTTTCATTTTTAATCCTGTTCTACCACTTAACTCCCAAAATTCCTTTGAGGGCTTTGTTCTCAAATCTGAAAATTCTGTTGGATATCGTTTTATTGTCATACCACGACTCACCGGCCTCAATAAATTGATATATAGTCTGTTTTGATTTCCTAATTATACTTAACTTTTCCAGTGTCTGATTTTTTTCCAATCTTTCATTATACTCACATTCTAAAGATCCTTTATTAGAATTCATCGTTCTTAAATGTGTAAATATTTCTATCTCATTAAACCACTCTCTTTCCAATGATACTTAATTTTCCATTGCTTATTCCGTTCTCATCATCTCTGTGTTTCTGAAATTTAGCTTGAGCTCTACCTCATGTAATATTTCATGCATTCTGGTATGCAAGGTTTCCAAGTCCTGTGGTGTTCTACTAATAAGGGCGTCCTCAGCTTACTCTTGGTCATCTAATCCCTGCTACCAATCCAGTCTAATACTTCACCATCCCAACTTGTTCTATGTATTACATAATCCATGGTGAAGTTAACCAATATAGGTGATAATACATTCCCTTGGAGTAATCCACAATTTCAAAACTATGGTAGAAAAAAAAGAAAAATTAATTGAATTTTCTTACGGAAAGGAGCCAGCAATCG
This sequence comes from Palaemon carinicauda, assembly GCF_036898095.1. NCBI lineage: Eukaryota > Metazoa > Arthropoda > Malacostraca > Decapoda > Palaemonidae > Palaemon > Palaemon carinicauda. The sequence goes on along the minus strand of NC_090727.1, from coordinate 55,996,010 downwards.
GAGATGTGAAGAAAAAACTAAATAGATTATATGCAGTCTCATAAACTAAATCGTTAAGGAATTATTTGACATATGAAAATATCTATAAATTATAAAAAAGAGTTTATTCCTAGTCCTGGCATTTTCGGGAAAATTTTCAAACGAAGCTATCTTGGCCTTGAGGTAGAATGTTGTGTTATTTGAAGGCTCAGCTTAAGATCAACTTTCAATAAAACGGATTTGAGGTTCTTCCTTTGTCAATTTCAAGTCTCTCTCTCTCTCTCTCTCTCTCTCTCTCTCTCTCTCTCTCTCTCTGTCAGGCACACTCCGAATTTATATGCCTCACTTGCTCTAAAATGTATTTGAGTCATCGCGTTTATAGAAACATGTTCATGTATATATATATATATATATATATATATATATATATATATATATATATATATATATATATATATATATATGTGTGTGTGCATATATATACACATATATATTCATATACATATATATATATATATATATATATATATATATATATATATATATATATATATATATATATATATATATATATATATATATATATATATATATATATATATATTTACACACACACATATATATATATGAATATATATATATATATATATATATATATATATATATATATATATATATATATATATATATGTGTGTGTGTGTGTGTGTGTGTGTGTGTGTGTGTGTATGTGTGTGTGTGTGTTTATAAATGTTTGTGTGTATGTGTATTTAGATGTATACATAAATTGACATTCATACATTTATACCAACAATACGTTTGAGAGTAGGAAAAAGAACAATGAGCCAATTCATATAAGAGGAATGTCACCGCCATATAGGAAAAACGACAGGACAAACTGACGGAAGGACGTATATTTCCTCGGTTATGCAAACCCATCTCAAAAAAGATTTACTACCGCAGTAAAGCCTTGAAAGCTTTAAAACACATAAAACTCCAAGAATCTTATCAACTTGAGATTTCCTGCTTTCCTGACAATACATGTAACCCCCTCCCCCTTTTTAATATGGGTTTTACTTTGTATATTTTGCAGAAATTAAAATGAAAATTAATTTTCTTTTCTAGATATGAGGATATCCTCATATCCTTCAATAATGATATAAAAAATGGCCTAGAAACTTGCCCATTTAAGATTTTCAAGAAAGGTTTTATTTCCATGTCGGAAATTTTGAGTTTACAATAAAGTTTTAGACACTCCTTTTTTGAATTTGTTGAACATTTCATTCATCTTGTTTAATTCATAGATATTAAATAGTGAGAAAATAATGA
>NC_090727.1:55977204-55982204 GCF_036898095.1 Palaemon carinicauda | reverse complement strand
GCGAATGAAGTAGGTGATTTTTGCTCTCAATTGTTTCAGTGACAGGTCGCTGCCCGATGTTTCTCCTTTGAAGAGTTGGCCTCCACCAAAGTTTGAAGTTCTATGAAGATAGACCTTAAGGCTCTCTACTGGACATAGAGAGGCATCTTCCTTCAAGGGGCATATCCTCCACGGGCCCCATCGTTTGGTAGGTAATTCGTTCTTTGCGAGAAACGTCGGATCAGGGAAGAGGGAGAGGTCTCCTGAATCGTTGAAAACGATATGTCCCTCTTCTCTAGATAGTGCCACTATTTCGCTGACTCGGGCTCCCGAAGCTAGAGCGAAGAGAAATATAACTTTCTGAGTCAGGTCCTTAAGAGGGCATGAATCATTGTCCAAGTTGGAGGCGAAGTGGAGAACTTTGTCTAGAGACCAAGTGATTGGTCTCGGAGGGGGTGCCGGTCGTAAACGGGCACAGGCCTTCGGTAGTTTGTTGAAGATGTCGCTAGACAGATCTATTTGGAAGGCGTATGACAAAGGTCTGGTCAAGGCCGATTTGCAAGTAGAAATCGTGTTGGCTGCCAAGCCTTGTCCATGAAGGTGAATGAAGAAGGACATGCAAAAATCTATGGTGATTTTCGAGGGGTTCTTTGCCTTGACGAAGGAGACCCATTTCCTCCAAGACGATTCGTATTGCCTTCTCGTGGATTCGGTCTTGTATTCCTCGAGGAAGTCTAGACTCTTCTTCGAAATCCCAAACCTTTTCTTAGCGGCTAGGGTGAGAAAATCATGAGATGAAGGTCCTTGATTTTCGATGATGAAGCGAAGACAGTCGACTTCTGTATTTGCTGGGAGAGAACTGGGTCCGGGAGGGGGATCAGCGTTGGCTGCATCTCCAGGATCAAGGGGTACCAGTTGCTGCGGGGCCACTTGGGAGCCACTAGAGCTGCTGTCCCTTTGAAGGTTCTCAATTTGGAGAGGACTTTCAGCAGAAGATTGGTGGGAGGGAACAGGTAAATCTTGGCCCATCTGTTCCAATCCAAGGTCATGGCGTCCACCGCTTCCGCTTTGGGGTCCTCGTACGGGGCTACATATCGAGGAAGTTGATGGTTGTCGCTCGTTGCGAAGAGGTCGATCTGGAGTTCTGGGACTCTGTGAGAGATGAAGGAGAATGATCTTGCGTCTAGAGACCATTCCGACTCTATCGGGTTTGTCCGAGATAGAGCATCCGCTGTCACATTTATCTTGGGCGATCTTGAGCCCTGGCGATTGAGACAACGCACTACCACAGAGCTGTCCAGGGTCAGGCAAATGTGTATCGACGGGGGCGGGGAGAGTTTCTTCAGCGTCAGAAGAACCGCCATGGCCTCCAAGATATTGATGTGAAACGTCTTGAATAGGGGAGACCAAGTGCCTTGAGCCTGTTTTTGGTGGGAGTGACCTCCCCAACCCTCCAACGAAGCGTCCGTATGGATGTTGAGAGATGGAGGTGGGTGTTGGAGAGGAAGGGACCTTTTTAGGGCCCTCGCTTCTGACCACGGCTTTAGAAGAAGTCGAAGTCTGCTTGGGAGCCGTCTCTTGAGGTCTCTTCGAGCGACGGATGCGGAACGTCTCCAGACTCCCGCTGCATCCTTTAGCTGTGCACGAAGCACTGGGTTTGTGATCGAGGCGAACTGTAGAGAGCCTAGAACTTGTTCCTGCTGGCGTCTCGAGATCCGTTTGGATTTTAGCAGTCTCTTGACGGACCCTGCTATTTCCTTCCTTTTCTTTGCTGGAATGGAAAGGCGGTGTGACTGAAGATTCCAGTGGATGCCTAACCATTGGAACTTCTGAGCTGGAGATAGGCGAGACTTTTTCGCGTTTATCTGGAATCCCAGGTGTTCGAGAAACTGGGTAACTTTTCTGCAGGATTCTATACAATCCTCGGGCGAGGGCGCCCACACTAGCCAGTCGTCGAGGTAGGCCATCACCTGGACGTTTCGGATGCGGAGCTGTTGTACTACTGCGTCCGCTAGCTTTGTGAATATCCGAGGGGCCACGTTGAGTCCGAAGGGCATGGCCCGGAAGGCATAGCTTTTCCGTTGGAGTCGGAATCCTAGGTAGGAGGAAGCGTGATGGTTCATTGGTATGTGCCAGTATGCGTCCGCCAGGTCTATCGAGACCGTGAAAGACCCTCGAGGCAGGAGGGTTCTGATCTGTTGAAGAGTCAGCATCTTGAACTTGTCGTTCGATATGAATACGTTGAGGGGGGATAAGTCCAGAATGACTCTGAGTCTGTCTGAGTCTTTCTTGGGAACACAAAACAGTCTCCCTTGGAACCTTGTGGACTTCACCCTTCTTATCACCTTCTTGTTCAAGAGGTCTAGCACATATTCTTCCAGGAGGGGGGTTGAACGTTGGAAGAATTGCTGGAAGGTTGGGAGTGGTTGCGCCCAGCTCCAGCCCAGACCTTTCTTGGTGATGCTGTGTGCCCAGGAGTCGAAGGTCCAGCGATCCTGGAAGTGGCGGAGTCTTCCTCCCACCGGAAGCACTTCATTGCTTCTGTGGGTCCCAAGGACTTGCTGCCTCGGCCGCTAGCTCCCTGTCCTCCTCTGCCTCTGGAGGGCCGGCGAGAGGAATCTCTGCCGGAACCCCTGCCTGAGCTTCTACCCTTGGGACGAAAGGTAGTGGAGTGCTACTCGAAGGCGGGGTTGAAGGCCGGTGATGAGGACAAAACCGGCTGTGGGACCAACTGAAAGGTCTGTGGCGGCTGAGCGGCCACTTGGGGAGTAGCGGGTGCCGGAAACTGACGTCTGTGCTGACGTTGCTGGGGTCTATGCTTCGACTGCTTCCTCTTAGGCTGAGGACCGTCATCCTGAGAGGGCTTTCTCTTCCTAGACATGCCCCATTTGTTGAGAAGGTTCCTGTTCTCAGATGCGGCCTTGTCTGTGATCTCTTTCACTAGATCAGACGGGAAGAGGTACTTGCCCCAGATGTTGGAGGCAATCAGTTTCCGGGGTTCGTGTCTGACAGTGGCACTGGAGAACACGAATTCTCTGCAGGCTCTACGAGCTCGCATGAAATGGTACAGATCCTTGACTAAGGTTGCCATATGAGATTTGGCAAGGACCATGTAATGGTCAGGGACTCTGGTGTCACCAGCCATTACGTCCATCTGGACCTGGAGAGTGAGAGATGCTGCCAGCCTCTCCTTCGTTTCCTGTTCCCTACGAAGGAGGTGTTCGTTTAGCTTGGGGAGGTCCTCATTAAACTGACGTCCAGCAACGTCAGGATCTAGTTTGCCCACCACGAAGGTGTGTTGCACATCCTTCCAGTGTTTGGTGTCGGGCGGGGGTGGCTGCGGAGAAAGGTCTGCATTCCTCCAATGCAGGGCAGGATTTCCCTTCTTCTACAGCCTTAAGGCAGGCAGCGAAGGCCTTTTCCGTGAAGGGTAGCACCACTTCATCGGGCGCAACGTAGGTGGGGTACTTCTTGCTCAGAGCCGGAAGTCCAGAGCAGGTAAAGCCTCTGCTCTTAAGCGCTTTGGCAAGCATAGCCTGGGCCTTCGAGAGATCGAACACTATTTTCTCCTTCGGTTCGGTGTCTTCCTTTGAGGATGGTTCTGAACGTAGACGGACGTAACAGTCCGGATACGCCTCAAAGCGGGGGAAGAACTCCACTTCTTCCAGGGGTATGGAACCGATCTTATCGCTGACGAAGATCTTGTCGTCAGCGATGACCATATGCTCGGCGAATCGTCACGGATTGTCGCTCGAGCATGCGGGGAGGTCCTTGATGGAGATTTTGCGAGATTCCTTGGAACCTCCCATCGACCGGATGATCTTGTGAGTTTCTTGGAGCTTCTGCTCCATCACGGATTCAATGAGCCGAATCATATCCTGTGCCGTAGGTAGAGGAGTCGTGGTGGAGGACGTAGACGGGAGAGACACTTCCGTCGGTGTAGGAGTAGGAGGGGGGATGGAGGGAGGGGCATCCTCCTTATCGGACTCGGTATATACTACCCGGTCCTCTTCTTCATCATCCTCCCCTTCACCCTGGGCCATAAGGGTTTTCTCGGTGTCCTCCGAGATCTCTGACATGTGTTCATCATGTTCTGAATCCAGGTGACAATCATTCATGGACTGAGCCATGACAGTATGAGGTTCCACTGTGATCTGGACTACGGGGATCTGTTCGACTGGGACCACTGAGTCTGGTGAGGCCTTTGGGAACAGCAAAGACCTCATTTCTTCTGTGGCTAGGTATGGTCCAGTGGCGTTCTTTTGAAAGCCACGTACCCACTTGCGTAGGTTGTCCCGAGCAGTGTCCCGAATCTCCGCTGAGGGAGGATCATAGAATGCTTTCTGTAAGCATTCTTGGCAGACCGAACAGGTGGTGGGGCCCCAGTACTTGAGATCCCCTCTCTTGTGAGCACAAGGGGCGTGTGTCCTACACGCCGTGTGTCCATAGAAGTGTGGCCGACGGACCGCGCAGAAGTCGTGGTCACACTTGACGTACTCCTCCTGTAAAAGAAAGAGACGATGAGTATTGTAGAGTCATAATATGGCTCGTATATAAAGTTAATTATTAACAAGTTAATATTAACATAAGTTAATTGTGATGTACAGAAGGGTGGGTGAAAGGAGACAGACGCATGCCTCGTGTAACCCGCCCGGCTGGTTGCCGTAGCATCAGACAGTCCCAGGTGGCCGTAGGCCTCCATGGAAGGTATCTTGATAATGGGAATTCCATTTAGAATTACCATATTATAGACTAGGCTTGAAATCTTATCAAGAAGTCTGGGGATCATGAGATCCTAGTAAGGTTCCGGCAACCAGACGTGCCAATTACACGTAGCGTGCTGGAAAGATGAAACACGCAAGAAGACAGAGTGAAAACTGAACAAAGTGTACGATTCCGTACCAGTTTGTCTGCGTTAACAAGCCGTCTAGGTGCGGTTTTTAGGAGCTATCGCTAGTAAAGATAGCTGAGAGAAGGGGTGCAAGGCATCTTGCCGCCTCCGGACGGGTCCGGCCTACCCC
>NC_090727.1:55969704-55972204 GCF_036898095.1 Palaemon carinicauda | reverse complement strand
ACAGAATTTGGGGGTAACATGTACACTACTTTCTAGGGACAAAGCTTGGGGTATGACGTGCACTCCTCTGTAGGGACAGAATTTGGGGGTAACATGTACACTACTTTCTAGGGACAAAGCTTGGGGTAAGACGTGCACTCCTCTGTAGGGACAGAATTTGGGGGTAACATGTACACTACTTTCTAGGGACAAAGCTTGGGGTATGACGTGCACTCCTCTGTAGGGACAGAATTTGGGGGTAACATGTACACTACTTTCTAGGGACAAAGCTTGGGGTAAGACGTGCACTCCTCTGTAGGGACAGAATTTGGGGGTAACATGTACACTACTTTCTAGGGACAAAGCTTGGGGTAAGACGTGCACTCCTCTGTAGGGACAGGATTTGGGGTAACATGTACACTCCTCTGTAGGGACAGAATTTAGGGGTAACATGTACACTACTTTCTAGGATACAAAGCTTGGGGTAAGACGTGCACTCCTCTGTAGGGACAGAATTTGGGGGTAACATATACACTACTTTCTAGGGACAAAGCTTGGGGTATGACGTGCACTCCTCTGTAGGGACAGAATTTGGGGGTAACATGTACACTACTTTCTAGGGACAAAGCTTGGGGTAAGACGTGCACTCCTCTGTATGGACAGAATTTGGGGGTAACATGTACACTACTTTCTAGGGACAAAGCTTGGGGTAAGACGTGCACTCCTCTGTAGGGACAGGATTTGGGGGTAACATGTACACTACTTTCTAGGGACAAAGCTTGGGGTAAGACGTGCACTCCTCTGTAGGGACAGGATTTGGGGGTAACATGTACACTACTTTCTAGGGACAAAGCTTGGGGTAAGACGTGCACTCCTCTGTAGGGACAGAATTTGGGGGTAACATGTACACTACTTTCTAGGATACAAAGCTTGGGGTAAGACTTGCACTCCTCTGTAGGGACAGGATTTGGGGGGTAACATGTACACTACTTTCTAGGGACAAAGCTTGGGGTAAGACGTGCACTCCTCTGTAGGGACAGAATTTGGGGGTAACATGTACACTACTTTCTAGGGACAAAGCTTGGGGTAAGACGTGCACTCCTCTGTAGGGACAGAATTTGGGGGTAACATGTACACTACTTTCTAGGGACAAAGCTTGGGGTATGACGTGCACTCCTCTGTAGGGACAGAATTTGGGGGTAACATGTACACTACTTTCTAGGGACAAAGCTTGGGGTATGACGTGCACTCCTCTGTAGGGACAGAATTTGGGGGTAACATGTACACTACTTTCTAGGGACAAAGCTTGGGGTAAGACGTGCACTCCTCTGTAGGGACAGGATTTGGGGGTAACATGTACACTACTTTCTAGGGACAAAGCTTGGGGTAAGACGTGCACTCCTCTGTAGGGACAGGATTTGGGGGTAACATGTACACTACTTTCTAGGGACAAAGCTTGGGGTAAGACGTGCACTCCTCTGTAGGGACAGAATTTGGGGGTAACATGTACACTACTTTCTAGGGACAAAGCTTGGGGTATGACGTGCACTCCTCTGTAGGGACAGAATTTGGGGGGTAACATGTACACTACTTTCTAGGGACAAAGCTTGGGGTAAGACGTGCACTCCTCTGTAGGGACAGGATTTGGGGTAACATGTACACTCCTCTGTAGGGACAGAATTTAGGGGTAACATGTACACTACTTTCTAGGATACAAAGCTTGAGGTAAGACGTGCACTCCTCTGTAGGGACAGAATTTGGGGGTAACATGTACACTACTTTCTAGGGACAAAGCTTGGGGTATGACGTGCACTCCTCTGTAGGGACAGAATTTGGGGGTAACATGTACACTACTTTCTAGGGACAAAGCTTGGGGTAAGACGTGCACTCCTCTGTAGGGACAGAATTTGGGGGTAATACGTACACTCCTCTGTAGGGACAGGATTTGGGGGTAACACGTACACTCCTCTGTAGGGACAGAATTTAGGGGTAACATGTACACTACTTTCTAGGATACAAAGCTTGGGGTAAGACGTGCACTCCTCTGTAGGGACAGAATTTGGGGGTAACACATACACTATTTTCTAGGGACAAAGCTTGGGGTAATACGTACACTCCTTTGTAGGGACAGACCTTGGGGGTATCACGTACACTCCTCTGTATGGGGCCAGAGAGTAGAGATAGGGGAACACAAAAACGGGGATAATTTAGCTGGGGGAGAAAACTAGAGTAAGGGGAGATATCACCCCTTACTCTCGTTTTCTTCCCCTCGGAATTGGACATGTTTAATTCATGTTGAATGGGTGACGTGGAAAAAAAAGTTACTTCGCTGTAAATGAATAATGATTCTCCCAAATTCTTTGTAAGTTTTGTCTTTTTTATGTTTTAATCATATGATTTAGTTTGTTCGTAAAATTGATTGGTATAGACGTTCAATTTTCTTCTGTCATTTAAATGCCTAATTAAAAATTTTTTCATATATATATATATAAATATATATATATATATGTATTATGTATAT
>NC_090727.1:55954704-55967204 GCF_036898095.1 Palaemon carinicauda | reverse complement strand
TATATATATATATATATATATGTATATATATAAATATAAATATATATATATATATATATATATATATATATATATATATATATATATTATATATATATATATATATATAAATATAAATATATATATATATATATATATATATATATATATATATATATATATATATATATATATAGAGATATATATATATATATACATATACATATGCACACGCAAGAAGTCCCTTCAAAATTGTTCACCCTCCAATGTTAGAATATAATTATGAATCTATCCTAAACCTAGATAACCTTATGACACACATCTATAATCAAAATTCTCAAAATAACACAACAGCGCCCCCAGTGTAAACACATCCTATTGAAAATCCTTTCAAATACAAACACGAAAACTAGTGGAATGTATTTCCTCAATGCCTCGTTCCGATGTATTTACCGGCGACGCGAAACAAACGCCATGAAACATAATAATAATCTGCTTAGAACAACGTATAGAGAATGCTCTTTCTCCTTTAAGGCAGTATTCTGTTGATAGATAGTGGAGAGTGAGTTGTTGCAACACGCCGGATGAATTTTATTCCTTGTCTATGAAATGTCATCTGTTGTATAGAATGTTATATTCTAAAGGTTTAAAGGTCGCTCATGAATGGCAGGAGCGAGGAAGGGTGATAATGCCCTAACTGTTTTAAAGGTTTGAAGGCCACTCACTTCGTTCTGAAATATTGTCTGTTGTGTATAATATTGAATTTTAAAAGTTTAAAGGCCACTCATGAATGGCAGAAGCAAGGAACACAGACAATGCCCTATCGATTTTAAAGCTTTAAAGGCCACTCATGAATGGCAGAAGCAGGGAACACAGACCATGCCTTATATATTTTAAAGGTTTAAAAGCCCCATGAATGGCAGAAATAAGGAACACAGACAATGCCCTATAAATTTTAAATGTTTAAAGGCCACTCATGAATGGCAGAAGCAAGGCACAGTGATAATGCCCTACGTGTTTTAAAGGTTTAAAGGTCACTCGTGAATGGCAGAAGCAAGGGACAGTGACCAAGCTCTACACATTTTAAAGGTTCAAAGGCCACTCATGAATGACAAAAGCAAAACAGAGGAATAATGTCCAGCCTGTTTTAAAGGTTTAAAGGCCTCTCATGAATGGCAGAAGCGAGGAGGAGTGATAATGCCCCACCTGTTTTAAAGGTTTAAAGGTCATTCATGAATGGAAGAAGCAAGGCAGAATAAGAATGCCGTACCTGTTTTAAAGGTTTAAAGGCTACTCACTTCGTTATGAAATATTGTCTGTTGTATATAATATTAAATCTTAAAGGTTTAAAGGCCACTCATGAATGGCAGAAGCGAGGCAGAGTGATAATGTCCAGCCTGTTTTAAAGGTTTAAAGATCACTCATGAATGGCAGAAGCAAGGAACAGTGACCAAGCTTTATACATTTTAAAGGTTCAAAGGCCACTCATGAATGACAGAAGCAAGACAGAGGGATAATGTCCAGCCTGTTTTAAAGGTTTAAAGGCCACTCATGAATGACAGAAGCAAGACAGAGGGATAATGTCCAGCCTGTTTTAAAGGTTTAAAGGCCACTCATGAATGACAGAAGCAAGACAGAGGGATAATGTCCAGCCTGTTTTAAAGGTTTAAAGGCCACTCATGAATGACAGAAGCAAGACAGAGGGATAATGTCCAGCCTGTTTTAAAGGTTTAAAGGCCACTCATGAATGACAGAAGCAAGACAGAGGGATAATGTCCAGCCTGTTTTAAAGGTTTAAAGGCCACTCATGAATGACAGAAGCAAGACAGAGGGATAATGTCCAGCCTGTTTTAAAGGTTTAAAGGCCACTCATGAATGACAGAAGCAAGACAGAGGGATAATGCCCAACCTGTTTTAAAGGTTTAAAGGCTACTTGTGAATGGCAGAAGCAAGGCAGAATAAGAAGGCCGTACCTGTTTTAAAGGTTTAAAGGCTACTCACTTCGTTTTGAAATATTATCTGTTGTATACAATACTACATTTTAGAGGTTTAAAGGCCACTCATGAATGACAGAAGCAAGACAGAGTGATAATGCCCAGCCTGTTTTAAAGGTTTAAAGGTCGCTCATGAATGGCAGAAGCAAGACAGAGTGAGAATGCCCTACCAGTTTTAAAGGTTTAAAGGCCACTTACTTCGCTCTGAAATATTGCCTTTCGTATATAATATTAAATTTTAAAGGTTTAAAGGTCGCTCATGAATGGCAGAAGCAAGGGACAGTGACCAAGCTCTATACATTTTAAAGGTTACAGGCCACTCATGAATGGCAGAAGCAGGTATCACTGACCATGTCTTATATATTTTAAAGGTTTAAAAGCCACTCATGAATGGCAGAAACAAGGAACACAGACAATACTCTATAGATTTTAAATGTTTAAAGGCCACTCATGAAAGGCAGAAGCAGGGAACACAGACCATGCCTTATATATTTCAAAGGTTTAAAGGCCACTCATGAATGGCAGAAACAAGGCAGAGTGATAATGACCTACCCGTTTTAAAGGTTTCAGAGCCACTCATGAATGGTAGAAGCCAGGCAGAGTGATAATGCCCTACCCGTTTTAAAGGTTTAAGGGCCACTCATGGATGGCAGAAACAAGGCAGAGTGATAATGACCTACCTGTTTTAAAGGTTTAAGGGCCACTCATGGATGGCAGAAACAAGGCAGAGTGATAATGCCCTACCCGTTTTAAAGGTTTAAGGGCCACTCATGAAGGGCAGAAACAAGGCACAGTGATAATGCCCTACCTGTTTTAAAGGTTTAAGGGCCACTCATGGATGGCAGAAACAAGGCAGAGTGATAATGCCCTACCCGTTTTAAAGGTTTAAGGGCCACTCATGAAGGGCAGAAACAAGGCACAGTGATAATGCCCTACCTGTTTTAAAGGTTTAAGGGCCACTCATGGATGGCAGAAACAAGGCAGAGTGATAATGACCTACCTGTTTTAAAGGTTTAAGGGCCACTCATGGATGGCAGAAACAAGGCAGAGTGATAATGACCTACCTGTTTTAAAGGTTTAAGGGCCACTCATGGATGGCAGAAACAAGGCAGAGTGATAATGCCCTACCCGTTTTAAAGGTTTAAGGGCCACTCATGAAGGGCAGAAACAAGGCACAGTGATAATGCCCTACCCGTTTTAAAGGTTTAAGGGCCACTCATGGATGGCAGAAACAAGGCAGAGTGATAATGACCTACCTGTTTTAAAGGTTTAAGGGCCACTCATGGATGGCAGAAACAAGGCAGAGTGATAATGCCCTACCCGTTTTAAAGGTTTAAGGGCCACTCATGAAGGGCAGAAACAAGGCACAGTGATAATGCCCTACCTTTTTTAAAGGTTTAAGGGCCACTCATGAATGGCAGAGGTAGGGACAGTGTCATTACTCTATGTATTTAAGAGGTTTAAAGGCAGCTCATGAATAACAGAAACAAGGGACATTGACCAAGCGCTATACATTAGAAATGTTTAAAGGCCGCTCATGAAGGGCAGAGGCAAGAGACAGGGACATTGCCCTATACATTTTAAACGTTTAAAGGCCGCTCGTGAAAGGACAGGCATGGGACATTGACAATGCTCTAGCTAGCAGGACAATGCACTAAAAACTGACCATGGTTACATATGATCAGCGTTCAAGCTCTCACTCCATCAAGCTAGTACCGAGGAGGGCCAGGCAATAGCAGCTGGTTTCTTAACAGGTAGACCTACATACATGAATTGGTATTATGATAGAGGTTTTTACAATCATAATCATCTGCTACGCCTATTGACGTAAAGGGTCTTATTCATATTTTCCCAGTCGTCTCTATCTTGAGCTTTTAAATCAATACTTCTCCATTCATCATCTCGTTCTTCACGCTTCATAGTCTTCAGCCATGTACGCTAGATCTTCCAACTCTTCTGGTGTCCTGTGGGAGACCAGTTGAAAGTCTGGCTAAGTAATCTGTCTTGTGGAGTGCGAAGAGCATGTGCATGCCATCTCCATCTACCCCTCACTATGATCTCATCCACATATGGCAGTTAAGTAATTTCTCTTATAGTTTCATTTCCAATCCTGTCCTGCCATTTATTTCCCAATATTCTTCTGAGGGCTTTGTTCTCAATGTTCTATTCAATGCATCATACATTTCCACCTTCAACATAATCTTCATCCCACTTCCTAAAACGCCTAGAAGAAGACTATTCCGTTTCAGGAATATCCTAATTCACGGAGACAAAGGTGGCCCCTCAACTCGTTAATCCCAAAGGTGTCCTGGCTGTTTGAACATGATTACATCCATTTGGTTGCATAATGAATGAAGTTCGGTTAAGTGATTGGTGGTTTAATCTCTTGTTACATTAGGGATTCGTCTTGGCTTGTAGGCCTAACGACTCCTTCTGGTCCGTTTGCTTCGTTGCTATGGATTCTGTGTCCTTTGTGTTCACACCAGTCTAGGGATTTTATTATTATTATTATTATTATTATTATTATTAGAGGAGATATATAGAAATTGTTGTTTATGCATACATGAATTTTATACTGTAGCATTATAAGGACTAATACAAAAGCAAATGAGTGTATTGAAGACAATTTTAACTATAGAATCGAGATTTAATATGATATGAATATAATGAAAACTGTTGAGAATGAAAGCACGAAAAATAAGGTAATTACATAGCATAAAATCAGTGATAATTCTTTAGAAGATTGTAAATCAACCGTAAGAAAAGACAGTTATTTGACTACAAACAACATTAATAAAATTACTTCGCTCAAGGGATAATTTGGAATTAATTCCTTTGATCTCCGTCGCTAACATCTCTGAGCATCAAACAAAGAAACGCTAATATTTCTCTCTAATGATTTAATTGAGCTTCTTTTGTCATAGACAAGGACGTCATTAAATTGAAACCCTCCTCTTGTTCTTTGAAGACCGCAAAAGAGGAAATCTCCTTCGTTGAAGACCGCGATAGAAGGAATCTTTTGAAGATTGCAAAAGAGGGAATCTTTTGAAGACCGTGAAAGAGGGAATCTTCTTCGTTGAAGACCGCAAAAGAGGGAATCTCCTTCTTTGAAGACCTTGAAAGAGGGAATCACCTTCGTTGAAGACCGCGAGAGAGGGAATCTCCTTCTTTGAAGACCGCGAAAGAGGTAATCTCCTTCTTTGAAGACTGTGAAAGAGGGAATCACCTTCGTTTAACACCGCGAAAGGGGGAATCTCCTTCTTTGAAGACTGTAAAAGAGGGAATCTCCTTCTTTGAAGACCGCGAAAGAGGGAATCTCCTTCTTTGAAGACCGGGAAAGAGCGAATCTCCTTCTTTGCAGACCCGCGAAAGAGGGAATCTCCTTTGAAAACCGCGAAAGAGGGAATCTCCTACGATGAAGACCGCGAAAGAGGGAATCTTCTTCTTTGAAGACCGCGAAAAAGGGAATCTCCTTCTTTGAAGACCGCGAAAAAGGGAATCTCCTTCGTTGAAGACAGCGAAAGAGCGAATCTCCTTCGTTGGAGACTATGAAAGAGCGAATCTCCTTCGTTGGAGACTATGAAAGAGCGAATCACATAACCCTGTGTTTTAATTTTAATTTTATTTGTCAAAAGGAAATTGCATTTCATACCCAAAGGCCATTGCCTTCGTCTTGGTAAGTTTCATTGTCATATTCCAGTAATAAATATTTACTGATGTACTTTATTTTGGCTTACTCCCTTTGCTTGATTAATAACTTGTCTTTTATTTGCTTATGTTATATATCTATTTCTCTCTCTCTCTCTCTCTCTCTCTCTCTCTCTCTCTCTCTCTCTCTCTTTCTCTCTCTCTAGTGGGATCTTTGACTTCTTACTCAGGATAGATGAAAATTTCAATTTTTAGTAGAAAACTGAGTATAAATAAAAGGTTATATTCCATTCATGTGATTTGGATCTCTCTCTCTCTCTCTCTCTCTCTCTCTCTCTCTCTCTCTTTCAAGATTAGGGTCTTTGACTTCTTACTTAGGATTGATGAAAATTTCGATTATCTGTTAGAGAACTGTGAACATAAATAAAAGATTATATTCCATTCATGTGATTTTCTCTCTCTCTCTCTCTCTCTCTCTCTCTCTCTCTCTCTCTTTGTATGTACAGCATGTGTCCATGTTATTTGCTCTTTATTTACCTTACCTACATTTTACACTTTTTCCACGACTAATCAGCTCTCACCATCAACAACTATAGTAGAAGATGGTATTCTGTTTGTCTCCTTTTCATTTTGATTACAATATCCAGAATTTGCCGAATTAAACATGTAGTTTCTAAGCGAAATCTATATATAAATTTTTACTTAGATAACGAAAATCTTTGCAAACGTGATTTTTCTAAATCCTGTAAATCATAAGTATATATAATTGCGTCATTTTCATCTATGAATATTGAACATGGAAGCTACCATATCCTACCATATCTGTGAAAGGATACGGCTATATATTCTTGAAGGGTTGTTATATTATATATAAGGAAACTTGATATGCTACATACAAACAAACTTGAAAGAGGCTACTCTAATTTCATTTTCACAAATTTTTGGTTAATTACATTAGGTTAGCCATACGCTTAAAGGGTTTAAAGGCCGCTCATGAGTGACAGAGGCAAAGGGACAGTGACATCACCATATCAATCAGGAGAATGCTATAGAGATTGGCCATATAATCATATGATCAGTCACCAAGCCCCTTCTCCACCCAAGCTAAGACCTTGTAGGGCCATTCAATGGCTGCTGATGAGTCAGCAGATAGATCTATAGGCTTCCCAAACCTCCCCCCAGTCCTTAGCTCACAAAGACGGTGAGGTTTGCAGCGACCAAAGGAACTAACGAGTTTGAGCGGGACTCGAGCCTAAGTCAGGGACGTTACCAAATACTCCACCACAACCATAAGAATAAAAAACATGTATTATAAAATCTACAAATCGCATAGGGAAAGAACTGCTTGTGTTTCACGCCACGCTCGCACCTTATCTAATCTGCCACGTCCCCTGGTCCATAGAATGAAGCCCCCGGGGGATAACCCACCCCCTAAAAGGGGCTATTGTGACACACACGTGTATCGTACGCCAGATGATGATTTGGAGTTGATGCTTCGGGGTGGGTTTTGACGGATGGTAGAGAGAGAGAGAGAGAGAGAGAGAGAGAGAGAGAGAGATGAGTGTATTGAGATCTCGGTTCCAAACACTAGAAGTTTCTTTTTCTCATGAGAGAGAGAGAGAGAGAGAGAGAGAGAGAGAGAGAGAGCGAGAGCATTAGTGTCTTGGTACTAACAACAAGAATCCCCTATCTTTACTCTTGAGAGAGAGAGAGAGAGAGAGAGAGAGAGAGAGAGAAGATGCATTAGGGTCTTGGTACTAACAACCAGAATCCCTAATCTTTACTCGTGAGAGAGAGAGAGAGAGAGAGAGAGAGAGAGAGAGAGAGAGAGAGAGTGGAGTGTATTAAGATCTCTATACCAACAACTAGAATTCCCACTTTCCGAGAGAGAGAGAGAGAGAGAGAGAGAGAGAGAGTGGAGTGTATTAAGATCTCTATACCAACAACTAGAATTCCCACTTTCCGAGAGAGAGAGAGAGAGAGAGAGAGAGAGAGAGAGAGAGAAAAAGATGCATTAGGGTCTTGGTACTAACAACCAGAATCCCTAATCTTTTACTCGTGAGAGAGAGAGAGAGAGAGAGAGAGAGAGAGTGGAGTGTATTAAGATCTCTATACCAACAACTAGAATTCCCACTTTCCGAGAGAGAGAGAGAGAGAGAGAGAGAGAGAGAGAGAGAGAGAGAAATGCCTGATGGAAATAAAGGAAAATGAATGAATAGGGGGGGTATAGAGGGAGCCGATTTGATGGGACATAGTTGGTGAGGAGAGGAGGCACAATACGAGGAGGTAGAGAACAAGAATGATCAAACCTGGAGGGAAATGGGAAAATAAATGAATATAGGGAGTATGGAGAAGGTGAAGAAAGAGGACATGGTTGGTGACGAAGGAGCGGAGGGAGAAAATAAGAATAAAGAACACTGGAGGGAAATAGGAAAAGGAGTGAGACTAATTGAGAAGAGAATGATCGGTAAAGTAGGGAGATTTGAATTAAATTTTGATAAAACCGATACATATTTTAATATGAAAAAAGAGATGAGTAATATGATAAGATTTAATGATATTTGATAATATATATATATATATATATATATGTGTATATATATATATATATATATATACATATATATATATATATATATGTATATATATAAATATATACACACACACACACATATAATATATATATATATATATATGTATATATATATACAGAGAGAGAGAGAGAGAGAGAGAGAGAAGAGAGAGGCGAGATTTTCTACATGTATAATTTATAACTAGATATTTTCATTGGATTTTCCTTTCATTGTTCTTCACTGATTTATTGACAATTTCAAAATGTAAAACCCTTATAGAAAGCTTCCGTGGATATGATTGATGTGAAAAGGGTTATTTATATCTCAGACAGACAACTACAAGAGGTGTGACTGACAGCTGTTTAAAGTATTATGATTGGAAGGGGTCCTGTATTGAGGAAGTGCGAGAATATATTTAAAAAATTAGTAATTTTTTTAGATTCATTTTTCTTTGTGAATAGAAAGTGATTTAATAGATTATGATTGAAAAATATATTTTAATGTTAACGTTTTTAAAATAGTCTTGTAATAATTGTTTATTACCTCTCTACGAAAATATCTAAAAAAAAAAAAATTAATGATTTTCTAGATTTCTTTTTTTGTAGATAGAAAGCGATTTAATAGTTCATATATAAAAGATGATTTTGATGTTGTTAACGTTTTTAGAATATCTTTTAATAACTGTCTATTACCTCTCTTGTAGTTTATTTATTTATTTAACTATTTCTCCTTCTTTTACTAGGGCTAAAAATCCCTTTTTCTCACAGCAGGCTGTTTGGTATCAGTTTGAATATTTATAGTAACAAAATTATTATTTTTAGTGATAAGTTTTTTTTTTTTATTTTGGTATGATACTCTGGTTTTCAAGCATCGTTCTCATCCTTCAAAAAACTTGGACTGATCATTTAAAGATATCAAAAAGATATATAAAACCATAAATTAACAGATAGCAGACTGGTTTGTTAATGAATTTTTTTTCAACGTATCATTAACCAAGGTTAGAAAGTATTAAAACAAAATAAAAATTTTAAATTTCGTATAACATATGGAAAAATTTGCTAAGTTAAGTAAAATTTGGATATTGAATTGCCTAAAATTGTATAAAAAAATCAGGCTATATATCATTTT
Source organism: Palaemon carinicauda (assembly GCF_036898095.1). Lineage (NCBI taxonomy): Eukaryota > Metazoa > Arthropoda > Malacostraca > Decapoda > Palaemonidae > Palaemon > Palaemon carinicauda. Next base: position 55,957,882 of record NC_090727.1, on the reverse strand, counting down.
ATTAAGATAGGTGTTTATGAGTCGTGGTATGACAGCGAAACAATATCCAACAGAGAAGAATATTGGGAGTTAAATACCAGGACAGGGACAGAAATGAAACTAAAAAAGAGATTACTTGAGTACCATATGTGGATGAGATCATGGTGAGGGGTAGATGGAGATGGTTTTGAGCATGCTCTTCCGACTCCCCAAGAGAGATTAGTTCACCAAAACTTTCAACTGGGCTTCAAAAGGCACTAGAAGAGTTTGAAGGCCCAGGACTACATGGCCGAGGACGATGAAGCGTGAAGAGTTAAAAGCTCAAGATAGAGACGATTGGCGAAATCTAAACGATGCCCTTTGCGTCAATAGGCGTGGGGGGGAGATAGAAAGATAACGATGATGATAATATAGGCTGCATATAAAGTCCTAAAAACCTTCACATATGAATCCTCGGAAAACCAAGACTCAGAAAAGTATACTGTTAATAAAAAAAAATCCTAATTTCAATCGGAAATTCAACTTAAAAGAATATTGTTCTCATCCATATTTCAGTAAAATACAGGCGACCGTAATTTTTGACCCTACTTTCACTGGTTGGTGACCGTAATATCACTCTTTTACGCATATATATATATATATATATATATATATACATATATATATATATATATATATGTATATATATATCAGTTTTTTAAAACGGTATGTGCCTGGGAAAATTTATTCCAGAATTTTTACCATTTTTTTAACGTCAATATTCAACAAAGTATGATCAGCAAAATCAACAGTAGCAATGAAGTTGGCAAGGTAAACAGCTTCGATGATTTGAAGGCAGGACAAAAAGTCGAGTCGACTTCGATTTTATATTGACGAGAAGAATATCTTAAACCCGGTGAAAATTTAAGCAAAAAGGACTTGTTGTAAGGAGAACTATATTTGTCTTGATGTGCAGTATATTATTATTATTATTATCAGTCGCTAGGCTATAACCCTTGCTGGAAAAGCAGGATGCTATAAGCCTAGGGGGCCCCAATAGGGAAAAATAGTCCAATGAGGAAAGGAAACATAAGGAAAAATAAAATATTTTAAAGAAGAGTAACATTAAAATAAAATATCTCCTATATAAAACTATGAAAATTTTTAACAAAGCATGAGGAAGAAAAAATAAGATAGATTAGTGTGCTATAAGCCCAGGCCTCCAACAGGGGGAAATAGCCCAGTGAAGAAAGGAAATAAATAAACTATATAGATTATAAGAATTAATGAATAGCAACGCAAAATATCTTTAGACCAGCACCAACGTTTAAATAAAGAAAATCAATACACAAAAGAATAATGAGTATTTGAAAGACGAATTCAGAGATGCAGACAGGACAATGAAACAAAATTCTTCTTCTATTAGCGTACCTTTTCTCCCATTCGTATGAGGTAACGCTGTTGCCCTTCTTTTGAAAAACTTTGCCTTGGCTTTTATGGTAGACCGTAGTCCAGACCGGCTGCCCTGCCTGACCTCGCCTACACCCCGGGCAGCGTATGTTTGTGTGTTGTACCAGGCCTTGGTACCAGCCACCATCGCCCTTCCTCCCAGCAGCGAGGAGTCATGGGCGTAGATAGGTCGACAGTTTGCGTACTTAAATTCGACCATTTGGATTTATGGATTTTGTGCCTTTCTTCATCAGTGTGAAAGTTACGCCTGAATGTGTGTGCGAGATGTTTACTTCACTGACGTATCAAGAGGATGAACATAGTCCAAATGAGGTATTGATCTTTCTGGGTTTTCAAATAATATGGATCTCTCTCTCTCTCTCTCTCTCTCTCTCTCTCTCTCTCTCTCGCAGCGCTCAATTACAGGCGTACCCTTGACCATACAGAAATATAGAAAAGGCATGGCTCACACGCAATCATCTCTCTCTCTCTCTCTCTCTCTCTCTCTCTCTCTTTATATATATATATATATATGTGTAGAAATCACGAAAGCTGACACGTGATGAATATAAAATGTATTATAGCCACGAAAGGAAAAATGAAAAAGACTTGATTGGAGTTAGTACTTTCATCCACTCAGGACATTATCAAACTCAGCAATGAGAATACATATACAAAGACATCGTATTTATACAGGAGAAGGGGATCCAACAGCTGTCAGTTTCTTAATAATTCCGGAGAAGTCAGATTTTAGATAAAAGGATAATACTGGATTAGAACGGAAAACAGACCTGGACTTAGATTCAAATTTCTCCCTTGAGTACAGGAGATTAAAAATGATTCAACAATATTCCTTTGGAAATAGTCATTTACATGGATTACTTTTTCCGTCTTTGACCAACCAATTCTGTGACTTGACCCTAACCAGTGGGAGGCCAAGGCATTATTAAAGAGAACCCCTGGGAGACGGCCACCTGATGTTGTTTTAATCTGACTGGTATACTTTTTGATGTTTGGCAACAGCTGTTGGATCCCCTTCTCCTGTATAAATACGATGTCTTTGTATATGTATTCTCATTGCTGAGTTTGATAATGTCCTGAGGTGGATGAAAGTACTAACTCCAATCAAGTCTTTTTCATTTTTCCTTTCGTGGCTATAATACATCATATATATATATATATATATATATCTTTATATATATATATATATATACATACATATATATATCTTTTATATATATATATATATATATACATATGCAGTATATTTATATACATATGTATGTATATATATGTATATATATATATAATATATATATAAACAACAACAACAACATCAACAACCAATGCAGCCGTTTCTAGTCCAATGCAGAGGGTCTCAGACATGTCCCTATCCATGGCTGGAGTTTGGCCACTATTCATCATCACACTGATCATAACGGATTGGTGATCGTAGGAGACTTTTACTCTGATCGCTTGCAGCAAACCAACCTAGTATGGGTAGCCCTAACTAGTACAGATTTGCTGGTCGCAGCAATACAAAAACCTTTCGCAGCGTTAATGTATCGCCACTTAGAAAGGAAAATACTGTATATATATGTATATATATATATATATATATATATGTTTATATATATACATATATTATATGCTGTATATACAGATATACTTTATATATATATATATATATATATGTGTGTGTGATATATATTTATCTATCTATATATATAGATATATATATATATATATATGTGTGTGTGTGTGTGGTGTG
>NC_090727.1:55944704-55949704 GCF_036898095.1 Palaemon carinicauda | reverse complement strand
TAAATTAACCTTTAAATATTTCTGTTCAGGCTTTAACATTTGAAGAATGTAGTCACTTTACTATTAGTTTGACATATGTTAGTGAATTTCTTTTTTCTATTATAATTTTCTTCACACAATGAACATTAGTTTTTATTTATAGTAACTACAGATTTCCGGAAATTTCTTCCGCCTTATGTCATTTATGTAATTTGCATAATCTATGGAACATAACTGTGGAATATTAATTATAATCATAAAATCTTCCAGGAAGTTGGTAAATCATGCAGTGTATGAATACCATATTGCTAAATTCAAAATAAAGTTGTTTTCAAAAATTGTCGGCTACGTACATATCAGGATAGCCACCATAAGAATTTCGAAGCGATATGGTATATCTAGTAAGATAGCCGTTAATAAATATATTTATCAAAAGTGAAATTCACCTTAAATTATAATTGAGTTAGGAGCTAGATTCGAGTGAAATTCACCTTAAATTATAATCGAGTTAAGAGCTAGATTCAAGTGAAATTCACCTTAAATTATAATTGAGTTAGGAGCTAGATTCGAGTGAAATTCTCCTTAAATTATAATCGAGTTAAGAGCTAGATTCGAGTGAAATTCACCTTAAATTATAATCGAGTTAAGAGCTAGATTCGAGTGAAATTCACCTTAAATTATAATCGAGTTAAGAGCTAGATTCGAGTGAAATTCACCTTAAATCATAATCGAGTTAAGAGCTAGATTTTTCCAAATGAAAAACCTTTACGATTTTGTTGGCTGTTGGTGGTACAACTGTGAAACGATATTTCACATTTCTATAATTAATATCGAAGAATAAGCAAACGTCTACAGTACGTCATATGTAATTGGTGTAAATGTATGCTACATGTGATGCATCATTAGATTAAATCCATTCTTAGTTTATTTTTCCTTTTGTAATAATTTTTTATAGTTCGTTTAGGATATTGAAGAAGATAGCAATTATATATCTCTATCAAAAGTAGAGGGGTGAATCATAACTCGAGTGAAATTCGCCTTACATTATAATGGAGTTCATGACTAATTTTTTTTTTCCTGAATGAAAAACCTTTTCTTCATAATTTTGTTGGCCTGTTCTTGTACATTTTTCACGCTATATTTCTATTATTGATATAAAAAACTACAAAACTTTTACGTATATATAATTGGTGTAAAAGTATGCTAAATGCAATACATTATTTAAAAAAATCCATTCTTAGTTTATTTTTCCTTTTGTAATAATTATTGGAACAACAATACCGTCATCTGCTGATGGTTCCTTTAGGATTTTAAAAAATCCCATATCGCCCTTTTTCACCACTAACACAATCATTGCTATTCTATTTTCCTAAATATAATTAAATAATATCTGGATGTGTATGTCCTTATCAGTTATTTATTGTGGAAATTAATATATATTCTATTCATACAAAACTTAAAAAAATCTAATGTTTACCTCCACGTCAACTAAAAATAAGGGTTGCAAACCTCTTACCTTTCGAAAGAACAGTAAGTAAACTAAATATTTTTCACATGAAGATTTTTGAAACACTTTGACTTCATTTATTATAGCAAATAATAATTTCACCCTTTTCATACGTGACTTAAATAACTGTTAATTCTGACTTTTTGAAACGTTTTATGCACGTGATATTTTGGCAATTCTGGATTCCTCTCGCTGGCCTTTTACACGTTACCAAAACTGTACTTGGGAATTTCTTTCTTAATTTTCTTGTTTTTCTTTACGTACTTGTAATTAAACATTTTAATCATTATTTTTCTTAATTATTACTTATATTCATCGTGATGTTCACCTATGAGAAATTTGCCATTCATTTCAATACCAAAATTACAATAGTTTCTTCGATGAATGACAAATTGTTTCTATGACTCTTCTGGATGCCAATAGATGGTATCAGGGAGGTCATTTTCGAAATAAAATACTGGAAAATTCCAGTTTCCAGGAACGTTTGGGGACTTACCTCGTGACTGCCTCAGCCAATGGGAGCACACCTCGTGATTGCCTCAGCCAATGGGAGCACACCAACCGGCCAAACTATCAGGTAATAGTAGTTTGCTCCTTCAATTACGTCAAAGACACAAATGGTCAGTTTATGAAATGCCATTACAAAATTACAGCTGGATAATATTTCTGTTTTTTGTTCAAAGGTTGTGTTTAAATACTCTTCATGTAATTTTTTTCTATAATGGTTTTAAAAAAATCATGAAACCAAATTAAACACTTGTGTTCTGGATAATATTTTTTCAATGATTGTGTTTAAATACTTTGCATATAATGGAATTTTTCAATAATTACAAAATATAACATGAAACCAAATTAAACACTTGTGATTTGGATAAAGTTTTTTCAAAGACTGTGTTTAAATACTTTCCATATAATGGAATTTTTCAATAATTACAAAATATAACATGAAACTAAATTAAAGACTTGTGATATGAATAATATTTTTTTTGAAAGACTTGTGTTTAAATACTTTCCATATAATGGAATTTTTCCATAATTATAAAATAAAACATGAAACTAAATTAAACACTTGTGAACTAGATAAAAAAAATTTCAAATTTCATGTTTAAATAATTTTCATATAATGGATATTTTTCTATAATTATAAAAAAATAATGAAACCAAATTAAACACCGTTGATGCTCGTTATTGAAATTCTGGACATTTTCAAATTTTTTTAGAAATCCTTCAAACAAATTAAACGGTCGTTCTGCTCATTAATAAATTCTATTCAGAGGCCAGAGACTCAAAAAGAAAATTCCGTCAAAAATGAATTCATTTTATTCGTATTTATTTATCAATAACTTTTAATAAAACTTTTATAAACATCAAATAAGTTTTAATAGATACATCATGGGCCTTTATACCTTAATGTATATCACTCACTTTGAATAATTGTAATTTTAAAATAATCATAAAGTTTCCTTTTTATAGTTTATAGTTACTGAAAAATATGATTTATTATATCACTATTTCAGTAGTCTGATTATTATGTTTCAATTTCAGAATCAAAACTTTAGCTTATTGTTATTATTATTACTAGCCAAGCTAAAACCCTAGTTGGAAAAGCAAGATGCTATAAGCCCAAGGGCTCCAATAGAGAAAAGTAGCCCATTAGGGAAAGGAAATATGGAAATAAATAAATGGTGAGAATAAATTAACAATAAATCATTGGTGAAGTGAGTCATTTGCATGTGGGAATAACATAAACGTTCTATTTATTGGTTAATTAGATGAAAAAAGCTTTATAATTTCGTTATTTTTCTCGCCAGATACATATTCTAAGACTCCGGATTTCCGTATTCAGATCCATAACCTTGATTTGAATTGTAAACTGATTAAAACAATGTTATAAATGTGATTACGATACATAAACAGTTTAAAAGAGAGCATTTGTTGGTTACAGAGAGAGAGAGAGAGAGAGAGAGAGAGAGAGAGAGAGATTCATTTAGAAATAGTAGTAGGTTAGCCAGGGCACCAGCCACCCGTTGAAATACTACCGAAAGAGAGTTATGGGGTCTTTTGACTGGCCAGACAGTACTACACTGGATCTGTCTCTCTGGTTACGGTTCATTTTCCTTTTCCCTACACACACACTGTATAGTCTGACCTATTCTTTACATATTCTCCTCTGTCCTCATACACCCGACAACACAGATTACCAAACAATTCTTCTTCACTCAAGGGGCTACTGCACTCTAATTGTTCAGTGGCTACTTTCCTTTTGGTAAGGGTAGAAGAGACTCTTTACCTTTGTTAAGCAGCTCTTCTAGGAGGACACTCCAAAATCAAACCATTGTTCTCTAGTCTTGGGTAGTACCACAACCTCTGTACCATAGTCTTCCACTGTCTGGGTTAGTTCTCTTGCTTGAGGGTACACTTGGGCACACTCTCCTATCTCATTTCTCTTTCTCTTGTTTTGTTAAAGATTTTATAGTTTATATAGGAGGTATTTATAGTTGTTACTCTTCTTAAAATATTTTATTTCCCTTTTTTCCTTTTCTCACTGAGATATTTTCCCTGTTGGAGCCCCTGGGCATCCTGCTTTTCCAACTAGGGTTGTGGCTTAGTAAGTAAGTAAGTAATAATAATAATAATAATAGTAATGATAATAATAATAATAATAATCATAATAATAATGATAATAATGATAATAATAATAGAAATTTGTATTTGACTAAAAATTTAGCTGCAATACATCGACTTTGACGATTGTTTTCCTTAATCTCATATAAGAAAGTTTCCGTCGAACTAACAAGCAAAAGGAGAAATCATGGAGTTCTTGCTGTCTTAAACTTTTATTTAACTATTTTAAAAGACATAAGAGGTAATGGAGATGACTCAGAGTGCTTCCAAAAAGTTTCTTTTGCCACTGGATGAATTTTTTTTGTTTTTTGCAGAGAAAAAGATACGGAATCTCTTCCTGCTAAATATTATTATTATTATTATTATTATTATTATTATTATTATTATTATTATTATTATTATTATTATTATTAGCTAAGCTACATTTCTGGTGGGAAAAGCAGAATGCTACAAGCCCAAGGGGTCCATGAGCGAATGTTTCAAAATGAGGATAGGGAATAGGGGAATGGCAAATAAACTATATATATATATATATATATATATATGTATATAAATATATAGGTATGTATATATATATACACACACACACATATATATATATATATATATAAGAGCCCAAATTTATCTTTAAAGTATTTTCATCTCCTAATATCATTTGATCTATGAATGTCTTCAACCTTTTCACAAAACTTGAAGTTATCATCTTTTGTACATTATTTTTCATATAAACTAAATATTTCTATATATTTATAACATTATCCTATACTTGGATTAAAAACCTAGAGTAAAATTTGTTTTTATAGTCTTCCTCGATAAAATGCACATTGATAAAATTTTTGAATTCGTAAAATGCAAAAAATGCTTATTGAAACGATAAGATGAACAGGTG
>NC_090727.1:55934704-55937204 GCF_036898095.1 Palaemon carinicauda | reverse complement strand
TAAACTATAAATACTTTAACAAAACAAGAGTTAGAGAAATAAGATAGAATAGTGTGCACGAGTGTACCCTCAAGCAAGAGAACTCTAACCCAAGACAATGGAAGACCATGGTACAGAGAAATCTAATTTTTAATGCAGCAAGTAATCTTATATTTATAACTTGATTTCCTTTTATTGTTTGGTTAGATTATCGTGTAGCATGAGGAAGCTTACTTTGCTAAATAATTAATTAATTACCCCTTTTCCTGTAATTTTGTTACTGCGAGATATCAAATAAGGGGAGTATGAAACTTCAACGGTTAGTAAAGTGTTCACTGTGATGCATTCATTCTGGTACTGTCTGAGTATTGCTAAGACGTCGTCGTAAACTTTTACCAGGTCTTCCCTTCGAGGCCTATAAAGCAAGGCGTTCTTCAACGAACATACGTAAGTGTGACCACTCTTCTTTGGCAAATGTGGTACTCTAGCAGTAACAACCAAACTAGGTTAAACCCTTCGGCAGGCTGGGAGGAGCGAAGAGAGGAAAATTCCCCCTTTGTTCGTTTTATTCTGTCAGGTACCCCCAAAAATTTGGGAAGTGCCTTGTTGAATAGATTGCCAGACTGGGGTTCAAATACCGCTCAAACTCGTTGGTTTCTTTAGTCGCTGCAGCCTCGTCCTCCTTCTGAGCCTATAGGTCTATCTGCTGAGTTATCAGCAGCCATTGCCTAGCCCTCCTTGGTCTTAGCTTGCATGTAGATGGGGCTTAGGCGTTGATCATATGCATTTATGGTCAGTCTCCAGGGCATTGTCCTGTTTGATAGGGTAATGTCACTGTCCTCTGCTTCTGCCATTCATGAGTGGCCTTTAAACCAGAAATTTAAAACACCAATAACAATGTCGTAGAAATTAATATGAATCACAACATAAACATATATCGTTGGAAGTAACACAAAGGATTTGAATTTGAATTGAATCAATTGCTCTACAGAATATCATCATCATCATCATCATCATCATCCTCCTACGCCTATTGACGCAAAGGGCCTTGGTTAGATTTCACCAGTCGTCTCTGTCTTGAGCTTTTAAATCAACACTTCTTCATTCATCATCTCCTACTACACGCTTCATAGTCCTCAACCATGTAGGCTTGTGTTTTCCAACTCTACTAGTGGCTTGTGGAGCCCAGCTGAAAGTTTGGTAAACTAATCTCTCGTGGCGAAACCATCTCCATCTACCCCTCATCATGATCTCATCCACATACACCACTCGAGTAATCTCTCTTATAGTTTCATTTCTAATCCTGTCCTCCCAATATTCTTCTGAGGGAATTTTTCTCAACTCTACAAAATCTGTTGGATATCTGTTTTTATAGTTTATACAGATGTTCTATTTTAATGTATATAGATATATAAATATATATATATATATATATATATATATATATATAATATATATATGTATATATATATATATGAAGAGAGAGAGAGAGAGAGAGAGAGAGAGAGAGAGAGAGAGAGAGAGAGAGAGAGAAGAGATGAGAGAGAGAGAGAGAGAGAGATGTAATGATATATTCATCATGTTGAATTTGTTACTGATTCTGCTCACCGTGTTTATGAATTATATTTACCACGACACACAATTCAGCACGATATATATTCAATACACTACAATTCTTACTTTGAAATGAATTCCCAAGCCTTTAAATTTTAAATCACCCAGTGTACATACACTGAACTTTGGGCTAAAAAAAGCACAAAAACCTTTTAATAATCCATGCATTGCATTTTTCCGAATAAACTCTATAATTCCAGCCGAAGCTACATCTACCTAAATGGATGTCCCAAAGCACAGTACATCGAGTTTGCATAAATATGACCCAAGCATCCAGCATTGTCTCTCTCTCTCTCTCTCTCTCTCTCTCTCTCTCTCTCTCTCTCTCTCTCCCTCTCTCTCTCTCTCTCTCAGATGTGAGGGATCACAGAACATCAACCTGTTATATGTGACAATATTACACAGGGCAAATTTCCAGTGACTCTCTCTCTCTCTCTCTCTCTCTCTCTCTCTCTCTCCTCTCTCTCTCTCTCTCTCTCTCTCTCTCTCTCTCTCTCTCTCTCCTCTCTCTCTCTCTATCCCAGTTTTAAAGGATATATCCGTGAAACAGTGTTGTTGTTCCACGCTGAGAGACAAAGGCACAGAGAACTGGAGTTCTGTGATATTGTTGAAGGCGGCCTCCTCTCTATATTCTTGTCATAAAGACTTGATGACCTCCGGGTGTAGTCCATAATGTAGGCGCGTGTTTCTGAAACAAAGATTAATTTGTTTTGAACTGAATGATTTCCGATGCTGTCTGATATAGATCTGGTTACAGATATGGTGCGCCTCGTCTGGTAAATGGCTGAGATGCATTGTTATCTATATAGTCTGTTGAAAAAAGACCGTAATTTTATTAGGAAATTTTCCGTAAAATTATACGGTTCTCAACCGTATTTCAGTGAATGAATCCTATTAATTACCAGGT
>NC_090727.1:55904244-55909244 GCF_036898095.1 Palaemon carinicauda | reverse complement strand
GGCGGGAATTTCTTCTTCATTATTATTATTATTATTATTATTATTATTATTACTAAAAGCTAAGCTATAACCCTAGCTGGAAGAGCAAGATACTATAAGCCAAAGGGCTCCAATAGGGAAAAATAGCCCAGTGAGGAAAGGAAACAAGGAAATAAACAAACTACAAGAGAAGTAATAAATAATCAAAATAAAATATTTTAAGAAGAGTAACAACATTAAAATAGAATTTTCAAATATAAACTATAAAAACTTCTAAAAAACAAAATGAAGAGAAATAAGATGGAATAGCTACAATCCAATGAAATTAGGAAAATATTATTATCTAAAGATTTCTAAAAGGATCATAGTTACTGCAGGCTTTCTGATATTATGAATTGAAATAGAAAGAGATACTTTGTGTGTTTTTAAGATCAAAAGCAAAACAGTACAAAAAATTAATGTTTGTTTACTTACTAAATGATCAGTTATTCAAGGCTTTCTGATAACATTAAGCGAAAGAGGAAAAGAGTTTTTTATTTCTTAAGTTGAGAAGCGAGAAAATACAATAATTAATATTTGTTTACGTACAAAGATCACGTTATAGGAATGCCATATTTAGAAATTTTGATGAATTGAATATATCTGTTTAAATTTAAAGGTTTAAAGGTTTTAAATACCGCTCATGAATAGCACAGGCCAGGGACAGTGAAATTGCCCTAACAAGCAACACAATGCCCTAGAGACTGACCATATTACATGTGATCAGCGCCCAAGCCCCCTCTCCACCCAAGCTAGGACCAAGGAGGACCAGGCAATGGTTGCTGATGACTCAGCAATAGACCTATAGGCTCCCTCAAACTCATATCCTTAACTCATAAGATGGTGAGGTTGCAGTGATCAAAAAAACTAGCGAGTTTGAGCGGGACTCGAACCCCAGTCTGGCGATCACCAGGCAAGGACACTACCACCAGGTCACCAAAACCCTTTTAATTTAATTTTGTAATGTATACAAGTATTTGACTTAATAATCATAATACAGTATATTTGAACACAGGTAACAGCGCAAAACTCCACATTGCTTTTGAAAATTTTAACAAAAAAATGTTATTAGCCTGTGAAAAATACCTGCTAATTTGTATGTTAAAAAAAAAGATGATATCGACATTTAAAAAAAAACTTTTGGAAAAAAAATTCTATAATCTGTGAACTAAAATTCAATAATTTCTTTATTGAAAGGAAGGTAATATTGGTGATTTTAATAAAGAAATTGCTGAAAAAATCTATACTATGTGAAAAATTTAATATTTGTATGTTCAAACGAAGGTAATATTGACAATTTTAATAAAACAACCTGCTAAAAAATTCTATACTTCGTGCAAAAATGTAATATTTTGTACATTCAAAGGAACGTGATACTAACAATTTTACTAAAATATCTGCTGAAAAACTATACGCCAAGGAAAATATGATAATTTATATGTTCAAAGGAAGGTAATATTGACAATTTTATTACAAACCTGCTGAAAAAATTCTATACTTTGTGGAAAAATTTAATAATTTGTATATTGGAAGGAAGGTAATATTGACAATCTTATTAAAAATCTGCTGAAAAATTCTATACTTTGTGGAAAAATTTGATAATTTGTATATTAAAAGGAAGGTAATATTGACAATTTTGTTAAAAAACACCTGATGAAAAATTCTATACTTTGTGGAAAAATTTGATAATTTGTATATTAAAAGGAAGGTATTATTGACAATTTTGTAAAAAAAACACCTGCTGAAAAATTCTATACTTTGTGGAAAAATATAATAATGTGTATATTCAAAGGAATGGGATATCGACAATTTTAATAAAATATCTGCTTAAAAACTATATTCTGAGGAAAATGTAATAATTTATATGTTCAAAGGTAGGTAATATTGACAATTTTATTAAAAACCTGCTGAAAAATTCTATACTATGTGGAAAAATTTAATAATTTTAAATATTCAAAGGAAGGTGATATTGACAATTTTATTAAAACCCTGCTATACATAGAGGAAAAATGTAATATTTGTATGTTCGAGGGAAGGTAAAATTGACAATTTTATTAAAAACTTACAAAAAAATTCTCTATATTGTGGAAAATTTTAATAATTTGTAAATTCAAAGGAAGGTAATATTGAAAATTTTACCAGAAAACTCCTCAAAAATTCTATATTTTGTTATATTTTGTTTAATAATTTGTATAATAAAAGCATGGCAATATTGACAATTTTATTAAAAACCTTCTTAGAAATTCTACACTTTTTTGAAAAATGTAATAACTTGTATATCCAAAGGAAGAGAATAAATAAAAAAATAGAGAATCTTTTGCAAAGGAAAGTTCTTTCCTAAACATTTGCCAACAACAATATTCTTTTCATTTTATATTTCCTTATTTTTTTTTGTTTATTTGCAATGAAAAAAGAAACACAAAGCTCATACACTTCTCAAGGGAAAAACGGAAGCCAATACTTTGAAAAACATCCTTTCAGATATGAAGTAGGAAATGCAAAATGAAAGAAATGAAAAGAAAGATGAATAGTGTTCCAGAAAGCAAAGGCTTGTAAGAGATCAGAGGAAAGGAAGAGTTATATTAACGTTGCCAAGGCACCAGCCGCCCGTTGAAATACTACCGCCAGAGAGTTATGGGGTCCTTTGACTGGCCAGACAGTACTACGTTGGATCCTTCTCTTTGGTAACGGTTCTTTCTCTTTGCCTACACATACGCCGAATAGTCTGGCCTATTCTTAACAGATTCTCCTCTGTCCTCACACACCTGACAACACTGAGGTTACTAAACAATTCTTCTTCGCTCAAGGGGTTAACTACTGCACTGTATTTGTTCTGTGGCTACTTTCCTCTTAGTAAGGGTAGAAGAGACTCTTTAGCTATGGTAAGCAGCTCTTCTAGGAGAAGGACACTCCAAAATCAAACCATTGTTCTCTAGTCTTGGGTAGTGCCATAGCCCTTGTACCATGGTCTTCCACTGTCTTGGGTTAGAGTTCTCTTGCTTGAGGGTACAATCAGGCACACTATTCTATTTAATTTCTCTTCCTCTTGTTTTGTTAAAGTTTTCATAGTTTATATAGGAAATATTTATTTTAATGTTACTCTTAAAATATTTTATTTTTCCTTCTTTCCTTTCCTTACTGGGCTATTTTCCCTGTTGGGGCCCCTGGGCTTATAGCATTTTGCTTTTCCAGCTAGGGTTGTAGCTTAGCAAATAATAATAATAATAATAATAATCCTGACTGGTGAATACCAGACTGGGTTCGAGAACCATTCAAACGCGTTAGCTTCTTTAGTCTCTGTAACATCACCATCCTTGTGAGCTAATGATGTGGGGTTTGGGGAAGCTTATAGGTCTATCAGCTGAGTCATCAGCAACCATTGCCTGGCCCTCCTTGGTCCTAGTTTGAGTGGAGAGGAGGCTTGGGCGCTGTCTTATGAATATATTGCCGGTCTCTAGGGCATTGTTCTGCTCGAGAGGGTAATGTCACTGTCCCTAGTATCTGCCATTCACGTGCAGCCTTTAAACCTTTAAACCTTTAATTGCAAGGAAAAGAAGTAAGATTCGTTTGAAGGTTGCTCAAGAATGGCAGAGACAAGCAGGACAATGCCCTAGAGACTGACCAATATACATATGATCAGTGCCCAAGCTCCCTCTCCACCCAAACTAGGACTAAGAAGGGCCAGATAATGGTTGCTGATGACACAGCAGATAGGCTTCGAGGCCTCCCCAAAGCCCCAATCCTTACCTCACAAGGATGGTGAAGTTGCAGCGATAAAAGGAACTAGCGAGTTTGAGTTGGACTCTAACCCCAGTCTGGCGATCACTATAGTTCATTTCTTTTAGAGAGGCAGATTTGCACCGACTCGCAGCGGTGCCATATTAGCTCGGAAAAGTTTCCTGATCGCTGATTGGTTAGAATTATCTTGTCCAACCAATCAGCGATCAGGAAACTTTTCCGGGTTAAAAGGGCACCGCTGCGAGTTAGTGCAAATATGCCTCGCTAAAAGAAATCGACTATAGTCAGGGACATAACCACAACGGCCATCGTGCTAAGCATGGCAATACACAAACCCTTTCACCTCATTAAAGGTATCTCCACTCAGAAATGGATATTTATATACTATGTATATAAACTTGCACAAGCAAAGTCATTAGAACTTAAAGGACTACATTTGAGACCTCGATCTAGCAGCATATTCCCCCGGAGATTGAAGCTGAATCATAAAATGCACCCTGATTTCACTTTGATTTCGCCCGGTCCTGCACTCCCATTGATTGAAGCCAGGCCAAAGAGCCGTGGGAACTCTTTATATGATGATGCGCGAATCTCCGTCAAGCGTCGCGGAAGAGAATGGGCACATATTCGCACAAGCTGAGAATGACTGTAAGAATAATGGGTTATCAAAAGTTCAAAGTTGGAGCAAATGCTTATTTGTTGACCAGGTGGACATGAGACTTTTTATAGTTTATTTATGACATGTTTGTTTTTGATGTTGTTAATAGTTTATATATGACATATCTGTTTTGACGTTGTTACTTTTTTTAGAATGATTTATTGTTAATTTGTTCTCTTCATTTATTTATTTCCTTATTTCCTTTCCTCACTGGGCTATTTTTCCTTGTTGGAGCCCCTGAGCTTATAGCATCTTGCTTTTCCAACAAAGGTTGTAGCTAGGATAGTAATATTAATAATAATAATATCATCTGTTTGGTCGGCATGTTGAATCAACCCATCTAAGATATATTTATAACATTTGGAATTAATGAGAAGAATCACTTTTTCCTGGTTTATGGAAGGTTATGGAATAACTAGTTTACGCGACCCGTCAAAAAGTAATGCTTAATATTTGAATATATATAGACGCTCATGAACACACACACACCTCTCACCAGGGTATGACTACTTACTCTCTCCCTCCGAATAACGGTGAGTGCTGTACGCGATTGAAAAGAGTATATATATATATATATATATATATA
>NC_090727.1:55891744-55899244 GCF_036898095.1 Palaemon carinicauda | reverse complement strand
AATCAATCACATTAGCGTTAGAAACGCTCGGAACACATGTCTGTACTTATGCTAGGTTCACCTTTGAAAGAAGGAACAGTCTATGTAGGCACTTGGTGCCCTCATTTAGTTTGTAGTACAGTATGTACCTACACACTCACCCTGGACTTAATCGTCCCAATTAAGACCACTGTTCCTAGCAGAGTTAAACAGTAGGGTTAACTACACGACCCACTGCTACCACAGATCTCTTAAGTTCCTCTACTTGCTTCGCATAGTGGCGAAAGAACACCCTGGAAGACTTCCAGCCCGTGTATGAACGGAGATGTTCAAAATCCATACAATTAAAGAAATTTAGGGATGAGGCAACTTTCCTCGGATCGTGACCTGCGGGTGTACTGTCAGGATCCGCTCTGCGAATAAAATATGTGATTTTCGCTCTGAGTTGATTCAGAGATAAATTTGAGCCTGATGTTTCTCCCCTGAATAGTTGACCACCCTTGAAGTCTGAAGTTCTACGAAGATAGACCTTTAGGCATTCTACTGGACATAGAGATGCATCTTCTTTCAGAGGGCAGATTCTCCAGGGACCCCACCTGTTGGTGGGTAACTCATTCTTGGCGAGAAACGTAGGATCCGGAAACAGGTTCAGATCCCCCCCATCCAGGAACTGAACACGACCTGCCTCTCTCGAGAGGGCTACGATCTCACTAACCCTGGCCCCGGACGCGAGTGCAAATAGGAAAATAACTTTTTGCGTCAAATCCTTTAACGCACATTCTTCATTGCTCAACAGGGAGGCGAAATGAAGAACTTTGTCTAAAGACCATGAGATGGGCTTTGGAGGTGCTGAAGGTCTGAGCCTAGCGCAGCCTTTCGGAACTTTATTAAAGATCTCGTTACCTAGGTTGATCTGGAAGGCAAATAAAATGGGTCTCATCAAAGCAGATTTACACACTGAAATCGTGTTAGCTGCCAACCCTTGGCCATGGAGGTGGATGAAGAAAGATAAGCAGAAGTCTGTTGAGATCTCCTGCGGATTCTTTGCCTTTACAAAGGCCACCCATTTTCTCCAAGATGACTCATATTGCCTTCTAGTCGATTTGCACTTATATTCCTCTAGGAAGTCTATGCTGGCTTTCGAAATCCCGAAACGCTTTCTCACCGCAAGGGCCAGAAAATCATGAGCTGCAGGGTCCGGGTTTTCTGTAATGAAGCGCAGACAGTCGACTTCTGGACTCGCTGGGTCAGAACTGGATGTGGTAGCGGCACAAACTTCATCTGTAGTTCCAACGCCAATGGGAACCACATACTGTTCGGCCACTTGTGGGCCACTATTGCCGCTACCCCCTTGAAGGATCTCAGTTTGTTGAGGACCCTCAACAGAAGGTTGTGAGGAGGGAACAGATAAATCCTGGACCATCTGTTCCAGTCGAGGGACATCGCGTCCACTGCTTCCGCTAAGGGGTCCTCGTACGGGGACACGTACAGGGGCAACTTCTTGTTGTCTTTCGTCGCAAAGAGGTCTATCTGCAGTTCTGGGACTTGATTCAGAATGAAGGAGAATGATCCTGCGTCTAAGGACCATTCCGACTCTATCGGTGTGAACCTGGATAGAGCGTCCGCTGTCACATTGCGGACTCCTTGAAGGTGAACTGCCGACAAGTACCACTTCTTCTTTTCCGCCAATCGGAAAATGGCTAACATCACCTGGTTGAGAGGTGGTGACCGCGACCCTTGTCGATTCAAGCATCTCACAACCACCTCGCTGTCCATCTCCAATCTTATGTGGATCGAGTGACGCGGGGAGACTTTCTTTAAGGTAAGGAGCACTGCCATAGCTTCTAGAAAGTTTATATGAAAGGTCCTGAATAGCTTGGACCAAGTCCCCTGGACTTTTTTCCGATGAGAGTGACCTCCCCATCCCTCCTTTGAGGCGTCTGAGTGAATCGTCATCGACGGGGGAGGTGGCTGAAGAAGAACCGACCTCTTTAGATGTCTGGCTTGGGACCAAGGCCTGAGAAGAGTACGTAGCCGAGGCGGCACTGGTCTTCTCAGATCTCTTCGCGCGTTTGATGCATACCTTCTCCAAACTCCGGTTGCATCCTTTAGCTGTGCTCTTAGCACTGGGTCTGTCACTGAAGCAAACTGGAGAGAGCCTAGTACCCTCTCCTGTTCGCGTCTTGATATCCTTTCAGAATCTAGAAGTCTCTTGACAGAGCCCGCTATCTCCTTCCTTTTCTTCGTCGGGATGGAGAAACTGTGTGACAAAAGGTCCCAGTGGATTCCCAGCCACTGGAACTTTTGGGATGGAGAAAGTCGAGACTTTTTTCTGTTGATCTTGAAGCCTAGGTACTCTAGGAACTGGATCACCTGACTGGAAGCTTGCAAGCATTCGGTCTCGTTTGCTGCCCACACCAGCCAGTCGTCCAGGTAGGCTACTACCTGAATTCCCTTTAGGCGTAATTGTTTGAGAGCTGCGCTCGCAAGCTTCGTGAAAATCCTTGGGGCTATGTTTAGCCCGAATGGCATGGCTCTGAAGGCGTATAGTCTCCGTTGTAGCCTGAACCCTAGGTAGGGGGAGAGTCGACGGCTGATTGGAATGTGCCAATAGGCGTCTGACAAGTCTATAGAGACTGAGTATGCCCTCTTGGGCAGTAAGATCCTTATGTGTTGCAGTGTTAGCATCTTGAATTTGCAATTCACTATGAACTTGTTGAGTGGCGACAAGTCCAGAATGACTCTGAGCTTTTCCGAGTCTTTCTTGGGAACACAAAACAGCCTCCCTTGGAATTTGATGGACTTCACCTTTCGGATCACCTTTTTCTCCAACAGTTCTTGAATATACTCCTCCAGAACGGGGGTGGAGTGTTGGAAAAACCGAAGGCACGGGGGTGGAGTGCTTTACCAGCTCCAGCCCAGTCCATTCTTGAGTAGGCTTTGGGCCCAGGGATCGAAGGTCCAGCGATCCCAAAATTTCATCAGTCTCCCTCCTACCGGTATCGTTTCACTTGGACTGCCGTCCTGAGGTCTTGCCTCCCTGACCACGACCACCTCTGAATCCCCTTCCCCCTGAGGGGCGCCTAGACGAGCCTCTGGCTGCTCCTCTAGGTTCTGCACGAAAGGAAGAAGACTGTCCTTCGAACGTTGGGGTGAATGTGGTTGACTGACCTGGCACAGCCTGGGGTGCCCACTGAAAAGTGGTCGGGGTTTGTGCCACCATCTGGGGCACTGGAGGCAATGGCAATTGCAGTTGCTGTTGCTGTCTAAAAGGCTTGGCTGGCCGAGACGGTAGCCTAGTCCTCATATTCTTCCTCTTTGGTTGAGGACCCTCATCCGGGGAAGACTTTCTTTTGATAGCCAGGCCCCACTTCTGGAGAAGGTTTCTATTCTCCACGGCGGCCTTATCAACAACTTCTTTGACCACATCGGTAGGGAAAAGGTCTTTTCCCCAAATGTTGGAGGAGATTAACTTCCTTGGCTCGTGTCTCACCGTAGCCCCGGTGAACACGAACTCCCTGCAAGCTCCCCTTGCCTTGACGAAGCTATAAAGGTCCTTCGTCACTGTGGCTAGGTGAGACTTAGCCACTACCATGAACATTTCATGGACCTTGGGGTCACTTGCCATCGTCTCAAGAGTAGTCTGATGAGACATTGAGGCAGCCAGTCTTTCTTTTGTCTCGAACTCTCTTCGTAAAAGAGAGTCGGACAGCTTGGGGAGGTCCTCGCCGAATTGCCGTCCGACAATATCAGCCTCCAACTTTCCCACTGAGAATGTCAGATGGACATCCTTCCAGTCTTTGTGGTCCATAGGCAGGGCCAGCGACAAGGGTTTACACTCCTCCAGGGAGGGGTAAGGCTTGCCGGCCTCGACTGCCTTTAGGACAGCCGCAAACCCTTTCTGTAAAAAGGGGAAGGCTCTAGCAGGAGAGGACACTAAAGAAGGGAGCTTCTTACTCAATGCAGCTACCTTCGAGTTAGAGAAGCCCCTCTCTTTCATCGAGGATGAAAGTAGGGCTTGAGCCTTAGCGTGGTCCATAATTATGACCTCCTTCGGCTCTGTCTCCTCCCTTGAAGCTGGTTCTTTTCTCAGCCGGACATAGCAGTCCGGATATGATGCCTTGCTGGGCCAGAATTCCACCTCCTCTAGGGGAACTGAACCCAGCTTATCCAAGATGATGATCTTTCCAGTCGTCATCGGCATGTGCTCAGCATACCTCCATGGGTTAGCATCTGAGCATAAGGGAAGGTCTTTCACATTGAGCCTTTTCCGGGGCCCACGTGATTCTGCCAGGGACTGCATACGCAGTTCCATAGCAGCCGCCTTCTCCTGATTCTCCTTCTGCATTTGTTGGATCATTCCAACAATCGAAGAGAGGGCCTGTCCCAGTTCTACTGGGAGACCGGCCGATGTTGAGGGGATAGGCTCCGGAATCTGAACCGGAGTAGCCGACGCCTCGTCGACCTCATCCTCTACGACATCCGGGGTTTGAACTTCATCCTGACCTTCTGCCAAGAGGTCTTGTTCCAAACGTTCGTCCAGGTCAGACATCCTGTCTTCTAACTGGATGTCTTGCATCGCGACTGCGACTTCCACGTCCACCTGGACTTGATCTTGAGGGATCTCCTCTTGAGGCTAGGGAATCACTGCATCAGCTGATGCCTGGGGAAAAAGATACGCCCTCATCTTCTCACTTGGAAGATAAGGGCCAGAGGTGTTCTTCTTGAAGCCCCTTACCCAAGTACGAAGCTTCTCCCTTGCTATATCCCTTGATTCCGCCGTTCTAGGGGAATCAAAAGCCTCAGTAATCAGGTTAGTGCATACAGTACATACCTGAGGGTCCCAATACTGGAGATCATCCTTGGAGACAGCGCATGCTGCGTGTCTCCTACAACACTCATGTCCGCAGAGGTTCTTGCTGCGGACGTTGCAGAAAACATTTCCGCACTTCGGAGGGTCCTCCTGTAAAGAGAAGAAATTTCCATGAGTATCAAGTGAACTATGTATCACTGGATATGCATAGTATAGCATAACAATTCATAAAGGAAAGACACACACTTGTGTTTCCCTCACAACCCATTGTTGCCGCCTTCCTGATAATAAAATCAAAATGGTTTATCTCTTCTAGAGTAACCAATGCAACGTTTCCAGAGGAAACAGGTGGAGCTCACACCTAAGCAATGATTTTAAAATCCTGGATAATAGACAGGAAAGAACTCAGCTTCCTATCTGAGGGCAACAGCAAAGGGATGTGCAAGAAAACACAATAGTGTTAGAAGACACAGTGCTGTACCAAAACCCTTACCATAGTTTTCTTCTTACTGTATATGTTATACTGAAGAATACTAGTACAGTATAGGGGGATGTGTGCCGGCCTGCCTTTGCCGGCCGGCACACACCACAACTAACTTTAAAGTATACTATTTAACAGCTATAGGGCGGCAGCACTCTGGTTCAAATGCCTGTGCCGGTCGGCAGCAACTGCCGGCCGGTAACAGCCAATGTTGGCCGGCAATGGCTGCCGGCCAGCAACTACACAAGGTAGTACCCAGCTGCCGGCCACACTCTTGGTGACCGGCAGACAAGGGCTGACATAAGCCGGCCGGCAAAGGTACAAGACCGATGCCAGCCGGCAGCAAAAGAACCAGAGGACTACACCTGCCCGGCTGCCGGCCTCATAGGCCGGCAGCCGGGACAGGTACAGCACTAGAAGAAAAATAGAATGGATGCCGGGATAAGAGTGTACACAACCTCCAAGCCCGGCAACCGAAAGAGTGCATATAAGGAAGGGGAGAAACTAATTCAGGCTTCCTGACCAATGCCGTCTGGCTCTACAGGCAGGCATGGATGAGGGACCAAGAGAGGTCCGGACAGCACTCGAAAACATAAGACCCTTGCCGGCCAGCAGCTCTGCCGGCCGGCAAGGGGCTGAGTCAACTCCACATCCTAACCTATACTAGGTCCAGATGTAGAACGACGTACAGTACAGTAATGGCTCGGCCATTACGAAGAAAGAGGGGGAAGGGACAAGAGGGTCCTGCCAACCTTGCTTTAGTGACAGATCACCCGCAGCCAAGAAACTTATCTTAGCCTAAGGGAGATCTAAGGGGGAAGGCCAGCAATACTTGCCAGCTCCCAGAGCACCAAAGCAAGGAAGGCATTGCTACTCCCAGGGAAAGAACTTATCCTCCCCCGAGAACAGCAACAAGGACTAGTCTGGTAGATCACAAAAGAAGGAATCATATCCACAGAAACCTTCGGTAGTGACCTAAGGGAGCTAAGCTCCCTTTGTCTGTGTTAGGTCAGCGAGGGGGACTCAGCCCCAAGCCAGACAACACAGACTCAGACTAAAAAAAACTCTGTTGTTCTGTCCCTCTTGAACCATACTACAGGAACAGGAAGGTACAGTAACAGGCCAGTATAGTTTTATCGAAAATAAATTCGGAAAAAACCACTTAGGGATAAGCCCAAGGCTTAAACAGAGGGAAAGGGATTGCATACCTTCTCCGAAGAAAAGAAAGCAACCGGGGAGTATGATAAAGTATACTAAGGCTCCATAAGCAACTAGCCTAGGCACCAAGAGAATCGATTACCTAAATTACCGAAACTCACTCGTATACTATCTTGGAAATATTCCACACAGTCTAAAATGTATAAAATATAGCCTAAAGCTTCAATAAAATTTTAATTACACTCGGAAAAACCATAATCATGCATGAAGTACTAGGACCAAACGACTAGGCTACATGGCCTAGCGTAGGCCAGAATGGCGAATACTTCGCCAAATAATACTAAGCACGAAAGGAAATCCAATGTAATGCTAAATAGCTAAAATTTATTAAAGCAAAACAACCAGGAATGTCGCTCTGACTAACTAATTTATACCTAGCGAGCGACAGCGTCCAAGACGCCTCTGGTAGGCTACGGCTCTTGTATCAAAGATTAATCCTATTAATCACTCAAAATTTTACCAAGAGCCTACATTTATACATAAAAGACACTATACTCAACTTATCAGAGGCCGACGAAGACGGAGAAGCCATGAAAAGTAGAATAAATCCAAGATTTGCTAGAAAAACAGGAAAAAACACCGAGTTGTTAAGCTACGCAAAAAGGAATACAGATGGCGCCAGGATTGGCGCCAGGCACGCATACGAATCGGAGGATAGGGAAGCCTTGGGAGCGGCTCCCCTTTCTCTTTCCCGAATTCGTATCTCGCCAATCACCTCCTACGAGACGAAATCTCTGTCCAGGATGTAGATTGCCATGTGGCGTGTCTAGAATACGTCCTCTGATATGTCGCGATATCCCTTTCACGAGGGATACTCGCTCCAGGAGTTAGAATTCTGGTACCTTAAGGTAAATTCTCTGGGAATATCGCCGTAGTTGTAATATACCCTAGGAAGCTACCCTATAGGAACTTCCATCAGGACGACATGGCTTGAGCCCAAATATATATATATATATATATATATATATATATATATATATATATATATATATATATATATATATATATA
>NC_090727.1:55889292-55891244 GCF_036898095.1 Palaemon carinicauda | reverse complement strand
ATCTTACAATCCTTTGCTTTCTGGAACACTATTCATCTTTCCTTCATTTCTTTCATTTTGTATTTCCTACTTCTTATCTAAAAGGATGTTTTTCAAAGTATTGGCTTCCGTTTTTCCCTTGAGAAGTGTATGAGCTTTGTGTTTCTTTTTTCATTGCAAATAAACAAAAAAATAAGGAAATATAAAATGAAAAGAATATTGTTGTTGGCAAATGTTTAGGAAAGAACTTTCCTTTGCAAAAGATTCTCTATTTTTTTATTTATTCTCTTCCTTTGGATATACAAGTTATTACATTTTTCAAAAAAGTGTAGAATTTCTAAGAAGGTTTTTAATAAAATTGTCAATATTGCCATGCTTTTATTATACAAATTATTAAACAAAATATAACAAAATATAGAATTTTTGAGGAGTTTTCTGATAAAATTGTCAATATTACCTTCCTTTGAATTTACAAATTATTAAAATTTTCCACAAAATAGAGAATTTTTTTGTAAGTTTTTAATAAAATTGTCAATTTTACCTTCCCTCAAACATACAAATATTACATTTTTCCTCTATGTATAGATTTTTTCAGCAGGGTTTTAATAAAATTGTCAATATCACCTTCCTTTGAATATATAAATTATTAAATTTTTCCACATAGTATAGAATTTTTCAGCAGGTTTTTAATAAAATTGTCAATATTACCTACCTTTGAACATATAAATTATTACATTTTCCTCAGAATATAGTTTTTAAGCAGATATTTTATTAAAATTGTCGATATCCCATTCCTTTGAATATACACATTATTATATTTTTCCACAAAGTATAGAATTTTTCAGCAGGTGTTTTTTTTACAAAATTGTCAATAATACCTTCCTTTTAATATACAAATTATCAAATTTTTCCACAAAGTATAGAATTTTTCATCAGGTGTTTTTTAACAAAATTGTCAATATTACCTTCCTTTTAATATACAAATTATCAAATTTTTCCACAAAGTATAGAATTTTTCAGCAGATTTTTAATAAGATTGTCAATATTACCTTCCTTCCAATATACAAATTATTAAATTTTTCCACAAAGTATAGAATTTTTTCAGCAGGTTTTTAATAAAATTGTCAATATTACCTTCCTTTGAACATATAAATTATCATATTTTCCTTGGCGTATAGTTTTTCAGCAGATATTTTATTAAAATTGTCAGTATCACGTTCCTTTGAATGTACAAAATATTACATTTTTGCACGAAGTATAGAATTTTTTAGCAGGTTGTTTTATTAAAATTGTCAATATTACCTTCGTTTGAACATACAAATATTAAATTTTTCCACATAGTATAGATTTTTTCAGCAATTTCTTTATTAAAATCACCAATATTACCTTCCTTTCAATAAAGAAATATTGAATTTTAGTTCACAGATTATAGAATTTTTTTTCCAGTAGTTTTTTTAAATGTCAATATCATCTTTTTTTTAACATACAAATTAGCAGGTATTTTTCACAGGATAATAACATTTTTTTTTTTTTCTTTTTTTTTTTTGTTAAAATTTTCAAAAGCAATGTGGAGTTTTGCGCTGTTACCTGTGTTCAAATATACTGTATTATGATTATTAAGTCAAATACTTGTATACATTACAAAATTAAATTAAAAGGGTTTTGGTGACCTGGTGGTAGTGTCCTTGCCTGGTGATCGCCAGACTGGGGTTCGAGTCCCGCTCAAACTCGCTAGTTTCTTTGATCACTGCAACCTCACCATCTTATGAGTTAAGGATATGAGTTTGAGGGAGCCTATAGGTCTATTGCTGAGTCATCAGCAACCATTGCCTGGTCCTCCTTGGTCCTAGCTTGGGTGGAGAGGGGGCTTGGGCGCTGATCACATGTAATATGGTCAGTCTCTAGGGCATTGTGTTGCTTGTTAGGGCAATTTCACTGTCCCTGGCCTGTGCTATTCATGAGCGGTATTTAAA
>NC_090727.1:55864292-55874292 GCF_036898095.1 Palaemon carinicauda | reverse complement strand
AAATCAAAAGGAAGAGACGAAAGATAGAATAGTGTGCCGGAGTGTACCCTCAAGCAAGAGGCCTCTACCTCGAGAAATCCAGAAAGAACATAGGACTTTGTATCAAATAAAATAAAATCACAGTTTCATACCGTTGCTATACGAGCCTATGATTGTTAGCTCATTTCTCTCCCACTGAGCTCAAATGGCTAAGGGCTAAAATGGTTTCGTGGAACATAATTTCATTTGGCTGTGGCCTACACGCCCCTACCTTATGCAATGAGTGACAGATGGTGGTAGTTTTTTTTTTTTTTCTTCTGCTGTCGTGGAATTGTATTTTTAGTGACACTGAATGGAATTATGTGAGGCATTTAGGAAAAGAAGGGAGGTGCTGGGAGATTGTTAGACCTAAAGGTGAATGTTTTGATAAGTTTTATGTGGAGGGTGTCTTCTCTCTTTCTAATCCCATATTTATGGATGTACACACACACACACACACACACACACATGTATATATATATATATATATATATACTCACACACACACACACACATATATATATATATATATACACTCATACACAGACACACACACATATATATATATATATATATATGTACAGTATATATATATATATATATATTGTATATATATGTTTATATATATATATATATATATATATTGTATATATGGGTTATTATCAAAAGAGTGACAAATCAAAAGAGTGACATGACGAAAGAGTGACAAAATTTACAGAAATGCAAAAGAGTGACAAAAATATGGAAATTCAAAAGAGTGACACGACAGAAGAGTGACATCACGGAATAATTCTAAATATATGCAAAGCAATAATATATCTAATTACTCAAAACAATGGCTTATTTATCGTTTTTCCAAACTTTTTACATTACAGATATTGTTTAATTTCTTAAAATACTGGTTTCTCCTATTACAATTACAATAGAATTTGTTTGAAACATTTCTTTTTTAAAACTTGCATTTCTTGAAGTCTCTGTTATATCCCCTCATGAATGAATACGTCTTTGTAAAATCTTAGAGAGACAAGGTGAAAATAAGTTATAGAGGCATTAACATATTTGACATCACGATCTACATTGTTAAATGCATTAGGCTACCTGCTGCAATTGTCCAAGATATCAGACACACCGTAAACATTAGTGAGTCAATAGAAATGCCTTCAACAAGTGCATTGAAACAAGTTGTTCGTCGTATCCGTAAAAAAGAACTTCCATCAGAACCAGAATGTAATGCAGATTTAGTGATCCCACATAGTTTAAAGACTACCAGGAATGGAGAGAAAAAATCTTTTTGTTGTTTGATACAAAATATGAAGACACGGCTAGTGAAAAACGAGATGCAACAGGAAGACACGAGAATTATTGGTTTTGGAACTGACGACGATCTAAGGAAATTAGCAAGCTCCCAGGTTTGGTTTCTTCTTGGAACTCTCTAAACTTGCCCTAAGATTTTCCATAAAATATATACAATTCACTATATGTTTCATGGGTAAACGTTTCCACCTGTTTATGCCCTATTATCTGGAAAAACACCGGAGGTATATACATCCAGGCTTGAACTATTAATTTCTGTTTCAGAAACAAAAGAAATTGAGTTGAAGCCTAAATTTATAATAGTTGATTTGAACTTGCAAGCATAAATGCCCTTCAACATACATGTTACCAGTGATGAAAATTAAAGAATAAACTTGATTTTTAAAGATTTGATGGCACGTTCAATTAATAAAATTTTACCTGCATTTTAACTGTATATTTATAGGATATTCAAATAATAAAATTTTATTTGTCACTCTTTTGATATTATTCACACCCATGAAAAATTGATACTTTTCAGGTCTTCTATAAATAGCATAGCACAAAATCTATCAGGGCTTATAATTTGGTTTTATTTCTAACTGAAAGTTCATTATGTCACTCTTTTGATTTGTCACTCTCTTGATCACTATTTTAAGAGTGACACATTATGTCACTCTTTTGATTTGTCACTCTTTTGAACGGCTCCCGTATATATATGTTTAATATATGTATATATATATATATATATATATATATACACACACAATGACATAGATAGATAAATCAATAAATCTGTGAGCGTGTGTGTGTGTACTCACGCACACATACATATTTATACAGAGGGAGAGAGAGAGAGAGAGAGAGAGAGAGAGAGAGATCTGCGTCTTTGTGCTTGCCTATCTTTATCTGTTTTTACGTTGTTCTACGTTTCGAATAAATTCATCATAACAAATAACAACATCTATCTTATCTACAAACTAGGAGAAGCAAAGCATGAACATTGCGATATATCACCCAGATCTCCTTTTGGTGAAATTGGAAAAGAAAAGAAAAAAAAAAACCTGTACGGATGACCCTCCAGGCAAAATCCAATCATACACTCCGATGGACGTGTCACGTAGCAACGCTGGGACACTGCCTGTGGACATTCATTCAGCCCGAGGTCTCTGGAAAAGAGATTAGTGTATATCCGGATCCGGATAAAAAAAATGAAATATTATTTTCACCCGAAATAAAATTAGATCCGGACTGAAACACCAGTCTGGCGATCTCCACGCAGAGATGTTACCAATACTGCATAACAATCACAAGTAACCTTAAGACTTTATTAAACTATAAGGTATATCCGAATCCAGATAGAAAATAAAATATCCTTTTTCCCCGAAATAAAGTAGTTCCGGACAATAACTCTAGATCGGAGGGTTGCGGGATAACATCATGGTGTTTATGTAGTTTGGGGGACCTGTGCATGGGTTTAAAACAAAAAATCCTGGACAGATTTTTATGCTTTGCTTTTTTTTTTTTTTTTGGAACGCTGCCTGAGGACATTCATTCAGCCCCGAGCTCTCTGGAAAAGAGATTAGTGTAGACTAGATCGAAGAGTTGCGAGATAACATCATGGTGTTTATGTAGTTTGGGGGACCTGTGCAGGGGTTTAGAAATAAATTTCTGGACAGATTTTCATGTAAACGGGTTTTGCTTTTTTTTATATCGTTTTTTTTTTTGTCATCAGAAATTAACAAAATATTTACCTAAATGGGGCCCTTATCACTTGCAATGTGTAATTATTTTTAGAACACATTTTCAAGCTTTGATTTAACTGTTTTGTCTTTGTTGATGTATGTTTATAAGTTTGACTTAACTTAAAGTTTAAAGTGTATCTCATATTATTATTATTATTATTATTATTATTATTATTATTATTATTATAATTTTCATTATTATTATGGATATTATTATCATTATTATTATTATTATTATTATTATCATTATTATTATTATTATTATTATTATTATTATTATTATTATTATCAATATTGTTATTATTATTATTATTTCTATAATTATCATTATAAGTATTAATAGTATTATTGATATTATTGTTGTTATATTTTTCATTATTATCACTATTATAAATAATAATAATAATAATAATAATAATAATAATAATAATAATAATAGCAGTAGTAGTAGTAGTAGTAGTAGTAGTAGTAGTAGTAGTAGTATCTTTGGGAAATATATGAAAGTATTATTTTCTTTGGGGGGGGGGAGAGACCCATCAGAGTGCATATTACTTTGACATTTATCTCTATAAAACTGAAACATGTTAATATATTATTATATATAATAATATAACACAATGAGTAAGGAAACACTATTATGTACATATTATTCTGACACTCGATAGGATATAAGTTTATAAATACACAGTGAAAGTTTTCATTGAATATGGAATAGTTGACCTTATGTATTGGTAAACAATTTATTATTATAATGTAAAAATTTTCATAATAGTCGGAAATTAAGTTTGTCATTTATTTGGAAATTAAAAAGTAATATTAAAATATAGATTATTCGTGTCTATTTATTTGTTAATTCCTTCCACAATTCTTAGTTATTACCATTATGGTTGAATACTTGTTAAACAACAACAACAACAATAAAAAAAATTAGACATTTCTAGTCCACTGCAAGACAAAGGCCTCAAAAATATCCTTATTCATGTCTGGGGATTAGCCAATTTGCATCACCCTGGCCACTGCCGATTGGCGATGGTGGGACACTTTAGTCTGATCGGTCACAGCAAACTAACCTAGATCAGCTTTGCTGATCATGGCGATACTCAAACCGTTTTAACCATATCAAACACCACAATGAAAATAAACCTTCATGTGCTATATATATATACATATATATATACATATATATATATATATATATGTGTGTGTGTGTGTGTGTAAGTGTATATATATATATATATATGTGTGTGTGTGTGTGTGTATTTATGCGTATATATATATATATATATATGTGTGTGTATTTATATATATATATATATATATACGCATAAATACACACACACACACACATATATATATATATATATATATTTCTATACATATAAATATACATTTATATACATATATACTGTAGATGCCTATACTGTATATATGTCTTTCCGGACACGTTCACTGTAATTTCCACCCGTATAACTACTCGGTCTCTCTCCGTCATTCCAGTATGGGACGAGGGAGTAGTCATACCCTGGTGAGAGAGAGGGATATCCAAAGATGAAAAAGGTGTCGGTGCGAAGGGTTTAATCTATGAGTGTGCATATCTATCTAAATATAAAACCGTAATGTTTGACGGGTCACGCACACTATAGTCAATTCTTTTTAATGAGGCCGATTTGCACCGACTCGCTGGGTGCCCTTTTAGCTCGGAAAAGTTTCCTGATCGCTGATTGGTTGGGCAAGATCATTCTAACCAATCAGATAGCAGGAAACTTTTCCGAGCTATAAGGGCACCGCTACGAGTCAGTGGCAAATGCGCCTCATTCAATAAAATTGAGTATAGTTCATAACTTTTATTATTTTATCAGTGCAATTCTCTTGCTCATGTCTACTCTTTTATCCTTCAAAAACACAGCTCGGCTACGCAAAACGCTTTTAATTCATATAAAGCTTTTCCCATTCAGTGAAGCGTAAAGCGTATTCAGAAAGCTTTTGATGGCGCGCATGCGCGTCCAAAATTCAATTTACACGGAACAGGGAGAGCATATCTAGAGGATATTAAATATCATGCTTTTATAATTCCAATACTTATTTCATTTCTCGTGTCTCTACGTCCTGCATTGTCTATGAAGTTTTTTTTTTTTTTTTGTCCAGTCCAAAGGGGTTTCGAGGTGTGCTTTGCTCTCTCTCTCTCTCCCTCTCTCTCTCTCTCTCTCTCTCTCTCTCTCTCTCTACATATATATATATATATATATGTATATATATATATAAACAGACATATACATATATACATATATATATATATATATATATATTCATCTTTGCAGGGCTGTGTATGTTTAAAAATACGTAGATGCACACACACAACACACACATATATATATATATATATATACATATATATATATATATATATATACATACAGCATATATGTATATATATATATATATTTATATATATATATATATATATACAGCATATATGTATATATATATATATATATGTATATATATAGCATATATATATATATATATATGTTATATATATATATATATACAGCATATATGTATATTTGTATATATACATATATATATATATATATATACAGCATATATGTATATATGTATATATATATATATATATATATACATATATATATATATATATATATAGCATATGTGTTTGTGTTTATGCTTGTGCATAGTGGTCATATGAACCATCTTTTTCTCCCCAGGAATTGATTGGTAAAAGTTGAATGAGTTTCCAAGAAGGCCTCTGTTAACATCAAGAATATGCAAGTCTGATATGCCACATTCAAATTCCGCTAAGAATAAGGCAACATAAAACAACATTCACATTCACATTCACTCCTTCACTGTTTCACAATGCAGAATAATTTTCTCAAAATTAGGTCAACATATAATTCCTGTTAATGGATATTTCAATTCAACTTTTATGACACCGTGTAATTAAACCGAACAAATCATATAGCTTAATTACATCTGGGTTATGCATATAATAGAAATTTATTAATTTTGTCAAATAATATGTAACCAGAGGTTTAATACACTAAATATATGCTAATCAGGTTAAGTAGTTCGTATGGTTTGCTGATTATTATGATTATGCTTTTTTTTTTTTTAATTTGGGTATGAAAAAATGCGCTAATATTGGTCTCATTTTAATTAAATGTTCGTCTAATTGTTAAGTTACTTACGTTTTTATTTCAGAGTTACCTTTAATACTCATATTCACGACTCTTTATTCAGTTAATTTGGATAAAACTGGCCTATTATTATTATTATTATTATTATTATTATTATTATTATTATTATTATTATTATCAGGTAATCTATTCACTGATATTGATCATCGAAGTTACAGAGAGAGAGAGAGAGAGAGAGAGAGAGAGAGAGAGAGAGATAGAGAGAGATTCCTCAGAAAATACACCCTCTCACAAATTGTCAAACCAACAGGTTGTTGTTTGGAATGGGAGGGGGGGGGGGGGGGGGTGGAAAGGGTTGAATCTATGTGCGTGCGTATGTAAATATTCCGAATATTTTGTCAGGGCTTGGGTATACTATTCCTACAATATTTCGCAAAGACGGAACGACCTACCAATAATAGGTAGTTTTAGCCATTTTGTTGTAAAAGTGTGCACTAATTATTATTATTATTATTACTTACTAAGCTACAACCCTAGTTGGAAAAGCAGTATGCTATAAGCCCAGGGGCTCCAACAGGGAAAATAGCTCAGTGCGGAAAGGAAAAAAGGAAAATAAAATATTCTAAGAAGAGTAACAACAATAAATATCTCCTATATAAACTATAAAAACTTTAACAAAACAAGAGGAAGAGAAATAAGATAGGAGAGTGTGCTCGAGTGTACCCTCAAGCAAGAGAACTCCAACCCAAGACAGTGAAAGGCCATGGTACAGAGGCTATGGCACTACCCAAGACTAGAGAACAGTGGTTTGATTTTGGAGTGTCCTTCTCCTAGAAGAGCTGCTTACCATAGCTAAAGAGTCTCTTCTACCCTTACCAAGAGGAAAGTGCCACTGAACAATTACAATGCAGTAACCCCTTGGGTGATGAAGAATTGTTTGGTAATCTGTGTTGTCAGGTGTATGAGGATAGAGGAGAATATGTAAAGAATAGGCCAGACTATTCAGTGTGTATGTAGGCAAAGGGAAAATGAACCGTAACCAGAGAGGAGGATCCAATGTAGTACTGTCTGGCCAGTCAAAAGACCCCATAACTCTCTAGCGGTAGTATCTCAACGGGTGGCTGGTGCCCTGGCCAACCTACTACCTAATTAAAGATCGCTCATAAATAGCAGATAGCATTGCCCTATCTAGAAGGACAATACCCTAGAGACTGACCATATATACGTATAATCAGTGTCCAAGCCCCTTCTCCATCCAAGCTAGGATCAAGGGGGTCCAAACAATGGCTGCTGATGACTCAGCAGGTAGGCTAGTTTTTTTTTTCCTGTTTTATTTACCTTTCTAAAAGACGGTAAATATTCTTAAAATTTTTAATTTAAGATATATTGATATGATCGTAGCTTACCAAAGAATAAATACAGCCTTCTTTTTTCATGAAGGAACAACATATGTATCATCTATACTTCATCTTTGAGGGGCTTCCATTGCTGCTGAAGTTTTAACAGAATCAAAAGCTTTCTCATAATCTTTAGATATTAATAGCTTTATCATAGTCTTTAAATGAAAAAAGCTTTCTCATAGTTTCTAAATGACATACATAGTGGTTTGACATACTTATTTTTTTATAAATAAAAAACAGTCATATTTTTTCATAAAAAAAAATAACATACGTATCATCTATACCTCGTCTTTGAGGGGCTTTCATTGCTGCTAAAGTTTTGACAGAATCAATAGCTTTCTCATAATCTTTAGATGCCGAAAGCTTTCTCATAGTTTTTAAATGACGTACAAAGGGGTTTGACATACTCGTTTTTTTCTGAATAAAAACAGTAATCTTTATGACAAAAGAACACCTTGTCAGCTTATCAAACCACCGCTCTGGTGAACATCCAACTAACAGAAACAATGATCTGTCCTGAAATACTGGACTCATCCCAATGGAAAACAAACTTGAAAAAAAATAATCATGCAACAGGAACAATAAGATATCATCACTGTTTCAACATTAATCAAACAATGTATTATTCCACACTGTATGTATTTTTTCTATTTCATATTCTAGGAATCATTTGATTAGTTTCATTGTTTTATTGCCTTCTTATCTATTTGGACTTCTATAGATGTTTATTAATTTTAATTGAAAGGTATTTCCCCTGCCCCCCCTACCCTTTTTCTTGGGGGGGGGGGGGGGGGGGCAATGAAAGAGACCTTTCATGAGAGTTTTTATTTAGGAAAATATGTCCATTGTTTTTTATCGTACCTGATTTTAGCATTATATTTTGAATTATATTATTCTTTTCATTTCAATTTAAATGTTTCATTATATCGTTAAGCAACGATTATTACTATTATTATTATTATTATTAGTAGTAGTAGTAGTAGTAGTAGTAGTAGTAGTAGTGGTAGTAGTAGTAGTAGTAGTGTTAATAATATATATTATTATTATTATCATTATCATTATTACTAGTTGTAGTAGTAGTAGTAGTAACAGAAGTATTACTAGTTAAGCTACAACCATAGTTGGAAAAGCAACATGCTATAAACCCAAAGGCTCCAACAGGGAAAAATAGCCCAGTAAGGAAAGGAAATAAGGATATAAATAATACAATATAAAAAGTAATGAACAATTAAAATAAAATATTTTAAAAACAATAACAACATTATAACAGATATTTCATATATAAACTATAAAAAGATGAATCTATATATTTTATTCATTTTCATTACATTATATACATTTTATATAGCTAAAAAAAAACCTTTTTAATAAAGAATTTGTTAGAATATTTCCTTATCACAGTTTACTATTGATTCGCATTGGTGATTTTCTTCACAATATCTTCATTTACGTTCTGTTATGGCCTTTATGAAACGTCCCTGCCTGACGATCTACCAGACTGGGGTTCGAGCTCTGCGTAAGCTCAATAATATCTTTTAGCGTCTGTAACCTCACCATTCTTCTGAGGTAAGGATGCGAGGTTGGCGGAGCCTATAGGTCTACCTGCTGATTCATCAGTAGCCATGTCTGACCGTCCCTGGTCCTAATTGGGATAGGGAAGGGGGTTGGGTTTGAATCATATGTATATATGGTCAGTCTCTGGGGTATTGTCCTGCTAGCTAGGGCATTGCCACTATCCCTCGCTTTGCTATTCGATGAACGACCTTTAAACCTTTAAACCTTAAAGAGTTATAAGATTGAGAGAAGGACAGTCCAACATCCCACCATTGTTCTCTAGTCTTGGGTAGTGTCATAGCCTGTGTACCATGGTCTTCCACTGTCTTGGGGTAGAGTTCTCTTGCTTGAGGGTACACTCAGGTATAATATTCTATATCATTGTAGTTTTGTTTCAAGTTTTTATAGTTTATATATATATATATATATATATTATATATAGTATATATATACATATATATATACATATATGAGAGATTTATTCTAATGTTGATACAGTTCTTAAAATATTTTATTTTTATGTGTTCATTACGTCTCCTGTAGTTTATTTACTTCCTTATTTCTTTTCCTCACTGGTCTGTATTTCCCTGTTGGAGCCCTTGGCCTTATAAGATCTTGCTTTTCCAACTAGGGCTGTAGCTTAACAAGTAATAATAATAATAATAATAATAATAATAATAATAATAATAATAATAATAACAAAAACAACAAAAACAATAATAATGATAATAATAACAACAACAATATATTGGTGTGCGTATGTGAGTATGTAGACAGAGGAAAAAAAACAAACAAAGGAGATGATCCCTTTGAAAATATGATAAAAACAAAA